>NW_013665861.1:178803-194475 GCF_000517525.1 Limulus polyphemus | reverse complement strand
GGGCCACTGGGGGGGGGGGGGCTATTTAAATAGTAAAGAACCAGCAATTCAATTCACGTGTGAAATTGATGAAAATAATTGCATTAATTTCTTAGACGTATTAGTTATTAAAGAAGCAGAAGGTAACTTAGAAACATCAGTTTATAGAAAACCTTTTGTTGTTGTTATGCCGCCACACAAAGAATCATGTCATATAAAAACCCAAAAAAAATATCAGTATTTTATACATATGTTTATAGATCTTTAAAAATATGTTCAAGACAGGAAAATTTAAATAACAAATTGTTATTTATTAAGTATATAGCTAATAATAGAGGATTTGATCCAAATATAGTAGACAAAGCAAATTAATAAATTTAACAAAAATACAAATTCAGTTAAAAATACCACATTAAAATCTGTTTTTTGAAAAAAAAGAAAAAAAAACTCCAAGTTTACCTTACGTTACAGGTTTAACAAGTCAATTATGTAAAGTATTTAAAAAGCATCAGAATTTTTACCCTGTCTTCAAACCAATAAATAAGATAAAAGATACGATAGGGAATGTTAAAGACAAAATAGAATTAACAGATAAAACGTGTATATACAAGATAGAATGTGAATGTGGTAGTGTTTATACTGGTCAAACTGAAAGAAATTTCAAATATAGATTGCCAGAACACAAAAGTTACATAAGAAATAATAAAACAGAAATTTTAGCTATAGCCGAACTTGTAAAAACTACCTATGGGAAAAAAAACTTTACTTTTAGCTCAACCTCGAAGTTTTAAATCATTAAATATTAGATAAACATTAGAAATAATGAAATATAAAAAACAAAAGCAAGTGTTAAATTAAAACGAATGACCAGCAATTCAGTTGATATATGGCGAGATATATTATATTTTTTTTATTACACCAAAAAAACATGCAAATAATAATGAAGTAATGCAACAAGGGGAAAGTATAAAATAGTATTGTAAGTTACTCCTGAGGATGACGTAGATTGAAACATGTACGTGTAGAGTGATATTTCTATTTTAAAGTGGAAGCCGTACGGCTTCAATAAAGTTTTTATTGTGTAAATACAAAACGTTGTTTTTAATTATTTATTATAAGTAAAAAAAAAATTAACCCAAATGCTTCAGTCTAGCTAGTGTACTAGCAGGTATCTGGGGGATTCACTTTTCGATGAAGGGGGATATGTCACAATTTTCATCTGCTTTTGCCACAGGAAATCGAAGTAAAGCACTCGCATTATATGTGTTTCAGGCCCAAAAAGGATTAAGTTGTTTAAAACACCTCTCAATTTTTATCTCCTACCGACGGCTGGGGTATTGTTTTCACTCCTATGTTTATGCATGGGTATATGTTTGTGTGAACGGTATAAGTTAAAAGGTTTTTATCTCAATTTGGCCAAACTTGGTACAAAGGTTCAGAGTCTCCAAGAGCCTATTTTTTACATTGTGGTGAATGTAGGTCAAAGATCATATTGAAGCTCAACCACTTTCGTTATAATGATAGCAAACTGGAATTTCTAAAAACGGTCATAACTTGAGGTCGCAATGAGGTCGAAAGAGGATTTTGGCACTTAGTTCTTCACTGTTGGGAATGAAGAATTGTTTGGTGTATATTTTAGTTTGGTTACTGCTAAAGAAAAAAAGCTTTGTGAGGTAGGGTTACACTCTCTGAATGCCCTTCTAGTGTAGAAGATTTTGACTTGTTTAATTAATATTCTGTATGTATTTTTGGCTGTATTTTTTAAGAGTGTTTGCTTATTTATGAAGACACGACTTAAATTTGTTATATAAATGTTTTTTTCTTATTCTACTTGAATATCGTTTACATTCATTTATGACAGATGACGATTAGTTATAATGAACGGAATGAATTTAGTTATCATTCCTATTTCTAGTTAAATTAAATAATCTATTTTAAAATTATTTAAGCATTAACAACTGGTTAAATAAAATATTGTATAAAGTCTCTATCTACGATCCTTTGATATTGAAACAATGAAGTACAATACATTGAGGCAAACGTAAAAAAAGTATTTGGTAGGTGGTTGCAAAAACAGTTTGATACTGAAAGGAAATGGCGAATTGGAAATGTAATTCAACCTATAGAGCTCCATTATTCTCATAATAACTAAATCCTAATGAATATAAACAATCCATGCTAATGTACGAAGTATAATTAAATTAATACAAATCTAGGCTCCTACACATCAACCATGCCTCCCAGTGGTAAGCTTATAACGCTAAAATTTGGATTTCGATACCTTCAGTGAGCAGAGTAGAAATAGTCCATTGTATAGTGCTTAATAACTAGCTAACAAAAAAAACAGACATATTTTCGAAATCTAACAATTAGTTCCAAGGTATAGACTGACAGGTAATTAAAGCGTCTGTCAGGTAAGCTGTACAGTAACAAAATATATTCCAGAACAATCCATTTCTCCCTTACTGTGTTCTAAATCTAGAGCATTCCAATAGCATTTATCATCTGATCTTTAAATAAGCATGATTAATGCAGATGACAACTTTTCTCCTGTTTGAATAAAGTAAAAATCGACATAGAAATCAGTGTACTTCATATATTTTTTTCATTTACTCTTATTAGTCTCTTTATTATTGTTTAATCAAAAATGTTGGCCAGTATACCTCGCCTGTCTGGTGTTAAGCATAGCAAATAGAAGTAAGCAAGAAAAGGGTTTGAAAAGAAACAAAGATTTCATTTAAAACCTTGTAAGGAAGTATTTTCCATTCAGTGAAAGAATGTGAGAATGTAGAAACATAAACTTAAAAAAATAAATGTTAATAGTAAAAAATCAGGGGATGCTAAGATTATTTTGCCAGATAATGAATCAGTTAACTTCGAAACAGTAAAAAAGATTGATTATGAAAACATGTTGACAATAATAACATGAATAACAATTGCCACAAGAAATTTTATGCTATGGCAAATGGTATCAGAGATGACTTCAGACAACCATTAAAAGGTCAACTACAGCTAAAAATGTTGAAGTTATAAAAATGAAAGATAACTTGCTCAACCTATTATAACCACCATCTTTCAAATGGAAAAGAAACGCATAGGTTCGTTTAACATCTCAAGCTTCAACACAGTTTTCCTTAAATAATAACGGTATGGATTATTAAAAGGACATACATAAACTATTATATTCAAGGAAAGTTTTAAAAAATAGGAAGAACTAAAGAGATATCTAGGAAAGGAAGAAATCATTAATTAAAAATCCTCTTGGCATTACATCTGAAACTTAATATTTGCAAGGTGTTTTATAAACACGTATAGCTATCATAAAACACCAATCAACCAACTATCATAAAATACCAATCAACCAACTTATAAACACCTATAGCTATCATAAAACACCAATTAACCAACTTATAAACACGTATAGCTATCATAAAACACCAATCAACCAACTTATACACATGTATAGCTATCATAAAACATCAATCAACCAACTTATAAATACGTATAGCTATCATAAAAGTGCTTCGCCCAGTAGTATCTTTCTCTTAAAACAACTTTGTGCCTTTTACACGAGTGCAAGAATGGAGCTCATCAATATTTTTAGCATCTTTGAAACTATAATGAAAGAAGGGTGAAAAAACATGAAATTAAGGATTATAAAATAATTCAAAATGAAGTCTAACAACTACTAGTTGATCAAATCATTCATAGCGTCATGAGCTTGACGAAAAAATGCATAATATATTCCATTATTTTGTACTGTACTCTAAGTATCAGTCACAAAAACCAGATTACAAAGATTACTTGAATCGTCAAAGTAGATTCCGATCAACCAGAAACTGAAGACTTTATAGGAGCCATTGAAGCAAAAAACTCAATTGACTGTTATGACAAAGCTGCTATTACAGGAAATCCATAGACTGGACTCAGTTTTGACGGCATCAGAGATCAAGACTACAACGGGGCAAATGTGAAAACCAAGGACAGTGGAGCTCATTCTAGAATGCTGGCACTAAATTCAAGATCATTTTTCGTACTATATTTTGCCGGTTTACTCAGACTTCATGTTAATGTTCCTGCAATGTCTTCTCTTCAAGCTGTATTTTTCTCTCTTTTTTTTAGAGTGATCAAAGAGTATGTTTCTTTAGGGCTTTACACAGATGGAAATTTGATGTCACTCCAAAATGCTCGATGAGAAAGCAGGCTAGTAGCTAAGCATGCTACTATTTACCAGGTTACGGAGATATACAATGTTTTATTAACCCTGAAAAGAGACACGACATCACTCTTTGGAACTAATGGAACATAAGCAAGGTGTGAATCTGATAATTTTGCTGCTAAGCTCCGAAACTTTAAATCATTGCGCTGTCTCGTGAATTGGCATGATGAGCACTTTTAAGTGAACGTAGGGAACAAATCTGCGATTTCTGTTAATAAAATATGAAATCTTTTCTGGGAAATATTGGTCTGATGACGAATTTGTCAGAACCTTTAGAATGCTGAGAGCAATATTTACCTAGTAAAAAATAAGATACAGTTTTCATTTAAAATTCACTCCTCGGACTTTTAATGAAGCAAAATGTCGAACGAATCTTTCGAGTCCAGTGATCGTATGCTCAGTTAAATGTTTCTATGTCATTATTGATCTCAGGAAAATGATAATGAGTTTCAGTTTTGAAATGCATCGCTCTCTCTCTCCACAAGCGACCATTACTGGCAGTATGAGAAGAATTCATAAAATGAATACGTTTGGGAATGGAAAGAATATTTTATTGTATAAATAGGAGTCATTCCTGGTGGGATTATTACTGACAATGTTTTGTGTTCATCGTGGAGATCCAGTACGTTAATGTCTCTCGATTGTAACTATTGAGCTGTAAGAGTTCGTGTAGCGCTTCTAAGTCCATTTGAGCTCTCATTTTCAAACGTTTAAATATACCATACAAGAACATAAATAAGGAATATGTCTTTTAGAGAACGAATAACTGCATCAAAAGTGGTATAATAATTTTGAAATTTTACATTGGGTTCATCCTTTTTCACATTTTCGAGAAAAGATATATTTTGTTTTCGACGAACTTCAGTCTCTGGTTGGAAACTTGCATCAGTTTCCATCTCCTCGACAAGTGTTGTTTTTTATGGCAATGTTCCCCAGTGGCTCAGCAGTAAGTCTAATTGTTCATACCGCTAAAAGCTGGATTTCGATATTCGTGGTGAGCACAACACATTATAGTCCATGGTGTAGTATATTGCTTACCAACAAACAAACAAAAATTCAAAAGTTAAAATTAATTTATTTGTTTTACACATAATACTAAATGCATATGTAGTACCATATAAATGTTGCTTTTTTAATCGCAAAGCTATACAATGACTATTTGTGCTCTGTTTACGGCGGATAATAGAGCTTCGGATTTTAGTGTTGGAAATCCGGAAAATGTGGTGACAGAGAAAATAGTACATATTATTTTTGTAGTGTTTATTTAGTCGGTCTTAATCTCCACAATCCCAAAAGCACATTTTAATATTTAGTTTAGATAGGCAAATTCCTAAAACCGATACTGTGTGCATATTTGTTAAAAAAAACTAACCTTTTATGAAACGACTAGCGTAAAAGCCCGTGAAAAATGGTGGCAAACCACTGGAAACGAAAACTATTCCATATAAAACTGGCAATATATAAAAGAAATATAAAATTTCCTTTCCCAGGATCATGCTACACACTGCTTCTGAATCCACAACATATAACTGAGCAAACATGCTACATATTGGTGCCTTTTGATAAAAGATTAAAACATACGATGACCATGTGGTTGCATACACACCTGTCCTTCTTCTGAGGAAAAGTCGTCCTCTTCCCTATGTATAATTGCTATCTTCAGTCTGTTTTAGCAAAGGCTTTTTGTAATAATTCCCAAGCATAGATTTGCTAATTTTTGACTTATTTTTCACGGGAATCTTACCGGCTTTCTTATTTGAGTCCTACCTAGCTTGACGTCATAATGATGTGGATGATGTGGTGTCACACACATAACGCCATGCCTGATCTAGTCCTGGGGACTCCCTCCTTGACAGGCTATTATATACTAGAAAAAGTGCCGACATTTAGGAACTATTTACGCCTATGTTAGTGATTAAATTCAACTAAAACGGGAATGGGCAATCAAAATAGGAAGTATTATAGGAGAAAAAGTGGAACTGGATTCGTGTAACTCACAAAATTCGGAGAAATCGACCGTGACCGATTGACTGAACGACCAACACTTGGCTTTTTTATATATATTTAATATATTGTAAGGTTAGAACGTATTTATTGACTGCTAATTCAAACCTTAGTTTTTGTAACAGACATTATTTTGGACTGTATGCTGAGCTATTTTATGTTACTATACATAACTTCATGACGCTACGACTATTTAAAGACTTGAACCATTAACAGCCTGACAAAAATGTTTTAATTTTCAAGCAGCAAAGTTCGATAAAATGACACACGGTCTTTGCTACTATTATTTAGCAATGTATTTTATAAGATAGCTACTGTACGTTCCTACTAGTACGCCTTAAATGTATAACATGTTTCCTTGTCTTTTACTCACTATAGTGAACATATATTTATACAGCATTTAAAGAATACGTAGAACTGTTCTTATTAAGTTATTATTTTCAATCATTAAACACACAAGCTGTTTAAACTATTTTAAGTAAATATAAAGCCCAAGCTATCATTCGATTCGCCCCTTGTCAATAACCCTGGGCAAGGGAAAATCGAAAGAACAAGACTAGGCTTCATATATTGGTGGACTATATTATATTATTTATACCACATATATAATATAATATAATATCCACCAATATAAAGGTCTACTCTTGTTCTTTCGATTTGAACCATTCAGTATTCTTTTCAGGATAATTTTAAACATCATAGAATACACATTTGCTCGTCCATTATTCATAGCCACTATGTTCTGAAAATATATTTCATGGTCAAAGAGAGGACATAACACTATGCTGGTCAGAAGGCTCTTTGGACTGGAATAACATGACAAAAGGAAAAAAAATCTGTCGATTTGCCTTTGTCCATGGTTACTGATGAGGGGTGAAATTCTATGAAATCGGTATATCTGAGTAACTATTGGCGAATCGTTTGATATGTATGTATGTATGTATTTTGTTTTCGTCCTAGTACTTCTCCTGATCAAAACGTCTGTTAACGGACTTCGAATTACGGACCTCATCATTACATTTGGTCCACAAGATTCAATACATTTTTCAATATATTACTGACAGTGGTTTTGTCATTAATTATCATTAGTGTTATTGGTGTATTTTTTTATACTTGAGCTTTTATTGGTATAATTTGGTTCAATACATTGCGATACATGTAGCAAAAAGTATTACATAAGAATGTGCACAAGGAAAGGTATTACTTTCAAATTCAGATTTTTCCTGATTTCCAAATTTATATTTGTTTGTTGTTTATTATGATAAACACACTGTGCAACTGTATAAAGTGTTTGCTACTAACCCTATCATATTATTTGCCTAACACACCTTACGTTTTATATTCAGCTAGCTTTCTTTTTTATTTCGTGTAATTGTGTAGAATAATTATGAACATTATATGAATAATGAGGGTATTTCGTGCCAGCTTGCAATCAAAATGTAACTAGAGGAATCTAGTTTATTACGAATAATTTATGAACTCCAACATTATAAATGTACATATATGTATTTATATATATATATACATCTGCATTTATATATTGATTACTTTATGTCTTAAACTATTTCCAAGACCATAATAGGTTTCTATGAACACATGGAATTCACTATATCTGAACATCCTCTACCATCAGAGTGCATGAGGAATTGGATGCTGACGGTATGTTAGTTTATGCTTACAGTAAACCGTCATCTTGGTCAGGGATCAGAGGAAAAGAACAGACCACGTCACTCTAGTTGTGCCAATAGAATATCACAATTTTAGGCATGTAGCCTTGAAATTCTTATTATTTTGTATTTTAAAAATTGAGAAATCTTAGTGACGTGGAACCACTTTTTGTTTAATACTTAGGTGTAAAATAGCTAAGCTAAACAAAGCGACATGTTAAAATTGTATATTTGCATGTTCACAAAATCCAACACAATCAAAGTACTATAAACAATCCAAATCTCACAATTATATTTTATTAAAGTCCCAAATTTGGAAATTTAACTATATGCACCGTCTAACCACTTTGTGGCTTCGCATCGAGTTGTTAGCTTTTAACTCAAAGATAGATGGACTTATCGTCAAAGAATATTGTCTGCAATTAGCTGATGGATGTCAGCAGAATATTATGATGGTGTTCAAGTTCTTGCTTTAAACAGTTAATATCAAGTGACAATGCTGGCGAAAGAGATAAATGAAGTCACTGTCATACTTTTCGAACATTAGGGTAAAACTACAATATTATGGGGCGGACATGACCAGATAAAGAATTTATCCACTCTGCAAAAGGAATCAAAGACCCAACATGTGATACGAGTTCGTCACATCATTACAACTCTTCCAGCAGCTTGAGCTGTCGAAACTAACCAAGCAGGTCAAGCATCTCATTTCTGTCTTCTTCTCTTTTTTTTTCATACAAAAAAGTATAAAAAAGGATGTAACGAAATTCGTCAAATAACGCAACATGCTTCTAGTCATTCTTTGAGCCTGGCATGGCCGGATGGTTAGGGCGCTCGACTCGCAATCTGAGGGTCGCGAGTACGATTCCTGTCACCAAACATGCTCGTCTCGTATGGTTGTCGACTTAGCCAAACAATCGAGTGTAAAAATTCTTGGTTTACAAAAAAATACCGGCCAACCCTAAACTGCTGGGATCAAGGACGTAAAGGGGGGGGGGGGAATTCATTCTTTGTGAGGGAGAGAACTTTTTAACCCTCACCGTATCGTCAGTCGTATTTTAGAGATTGATATATACCTTTAAATCTTTTGCTTTTAGACTAACGATATAAAAAATTTGGATGACCGTAATAATTTAAGATAACTTGACGTGGCTTTATGGTTTTACACAAACATATTTCCAACAGTAGTGTTTCAGAAATGCCAAAAGAAACTCTACCATCAGAGTGCATAAAGAACCGGATGCTGATGGTATGTTAGTTTATGCTTATAGATAACCGTCATCTTGGTCAGGAATCAGAGGAAAAGAACAGATCACGTCACTCTAGCTATGCCAATAGAAGATCGTCATTTTAGGTCAATGCTTATTCGTAGATTTGTCTCAGATATCACAAGTCATGGGTCTATTCTAGCTCCACATTACTAACTGATATCCCCAAGCCATAGAGATCAATATAGTTGAAAAAAAGCATTATTGTGACCAGAAGTGGCATCTTATATTCTAACTATATATCGTTAACGAATTGAAAAGTTAGATTCTACCAGGAAGTAACATTAAACATTACAATTTAATGATGAAAGTTTTAAATGAGTTCCAACATCAAATCTCATGGAATTTGGAATCATCGTCATTACTTGTTACTCTTTTAATTTTCAAAGTATTCTGTCATGGTTGTTTTACTGTAAAACAGGTTTGACATTATAGGAACATATCCAGATGGCGCTAGTATAGCGTGAATTTCCAGTTGCTTTATTGTTCAGGTAAGTATTTTCACCCTAACAAGAATAAAAAACAAAGTATTTTCTGGATCACGACAATTCTCAAGTAATCTTATGATAGTGATTACAAAGATGCTTAAGTGTGGTGCTTATCACAACTCCGGTGAGAGTATCGTCAGAAAAAAAGCTGATTAACAAAACGCTCAACAACATAAAACGCAAGTGAAAAGAAACACAAACTTATCTCCGTTCTCCCCCCCCCTTCTGAAGGAGTTAAACACTAAAAGCGTGTGTATACTTGATCACCTACAGGTTTAAGGGGAAATAATGTTATCTTAGCAATCCATATGTTTGTTTGTTGAATTTCGCGCAAAGCTACACGAGGGCTATCTGCGCTAGCCGTCCCTAATTTAGCAGTGTAAGACTAGAGGGAAGGCAGCTAGTCATCACCACCCACCTTGGGCTACTCTTTTACCAACGAATAGTGGGATTGACCATCACAATAAAACGCCCTCACGGCTGAAAGGGCGAACATGTTTGGTGTGACGGGGATTCGAACCCGCGACCCTCAGATTGCAAGTCGAGCGCCCTAACCACTTAGCCATGCCGAGCCAAATCCATATGTATAAAATAATCTTAGCACTAATGGTCCTACTGAAGTTCAATAAGGCTTTGAAAAGCTGACATGTGTATAATAAAGATTTTATGACTCAAACGTTTTAAAATTGTATATGTTTGTTTGTCGTTGCTGTTTTACATAACAATAGTTTATTATGTGGCTTTGCGTTTAAACAATACAAACAAAAAATATAACAATCACCAAAGAATACAGGCGCACAAATTTTAACTATATAAGGATATGAAATTGTTTCCATCGGTAGATATGAATGAATTTGCACAAAGTACTATTTATTATTTGGTAACCTTAGGTTCTAAAGCTATTAACTCTTGAAGTATTCCAATAATATTGTACCATAATCACTACTGTAATAATATTTATACATTCTTGTCATGAAAACAAAAACCGACGTATGGATAAAAATTTTGATAAACTGCTCTTCTAAAGAATTTTTCGAGCACACAAGGTCCATGTTCTGTATTATGTCACATCGAAATGCTCATTCAAAGGACAGGTAATGGGAAAATTCATGAGAAGTTCTAGTAGACAACGTTTCTGCTATTCGCAATTCTAATGAAGTAAATCTTATGAGTCACATTATTTTCTGATATATTATCTTTAAAGAATTTCCAAGCATTGTAATGAATTGTACGGTTCACTAAGAATAATTTGTATTAATAATAATATATCATTTACCATATGAAATTAGGTTGGATTAAAATATTTATCCTCATTTAGTAGCTATGCTCTTGCAAGCTTTTAAATCTACTTACATATCTCATTAATAATAAATGTAAGTTTATCATGGTTTTTTGTTTGTTTACTTGTTTTCATTTGTTCGGTAATAGTTTGGTCGATATAAATGATATATTATTATTATATATTGAGGCCCAGATTTTTTGTATTTTGTTTGTTTTATTTTAGTGCAAAACTACATAATAGGCTATTTGCACTTTATACACTTAGAGGAATCGAACCCCTTATTGAAGCATTGTAATTAAATAATCTTACTGCTGACCCACAGGAGAACAGCCCAGAATGTGCATTTCGAATGAATTCTTTCAGACAGTTTCAGAGATTTCGTAGAAACTAATATAGGGCCTAGCATGACCAGGTGGTTAGGGCGCTCGACTCGCAATCTGAGGGTCGCGGGTTCGAATCCTCATCCCACCAAGCATGCTCACCCTTTCAGCCGTGGGGGCGTTATATAGTAAGGGTCAATCCCGCTATTCGTTGGTAAAAGAGTATCCCAAGAGTTGGCGGTGAGTGATGATGACTATCTGCCTTCCCTCTAGTTTTTCACTGCTAAATTAGGGACGGCTAGCGCAGGTAGCCCTCGTGTAGCTTTGCGCGAAATTCCAAAACAAACAAACTAATATAGTCGGATTGCCGACTAAAAGTCCCTCACTAGTGTCACAGTCTGAAGGCTTATAACCCTGAAAACCCGATATCGATACCTGTGGTTGGCAGAGCACAGGTAGCTCATTGTATAGCTTTGTGCTTAACCCCTAACAAACAAACAAGTTTTATTTGCTTGGTGCGTTGTAAACCTCCCAGGCTTTCTGCTGAACCAGGGGGGAGGTGGTCCGCCTAAGAAAAGCGTAAGAGTGCGAACAATTTGTTTTTTTTTTTTGTTTTTTTTTTTGCTGTAATGACTTCTGCATTATATTCTGGCGGCAAGATTCTGGCGAGTGACCAATTTAACGTTTTTTAACACTAGAAATAGATAGTTTTGTGTAGAAACATTATGATACCAATATAGTGAAATAGAAACATCAAACTCTTACTTTTTAGTGGTACTATTATCTTATATGCGAAGTTTGATGTATGTAATACTTAATTGTGTGTATTCAAGTCAATTAAATAGCATGAAGTGATAGGAGTCCATGCACTAACTAATAAAAATCATTTACAGTTGTGTCCATGTATCATGTTAGCCTCAGCGGCAACACTAGAACAGGGAGAAAACTTTATTAAAGGTTTATTAAAATTTAATTAATGTATGGAGGCACATGCTTCGGAGTGTCATGTCTGGAAGATTTTTCGTTTTGTCAGGAAAAAATCTAAGTTTAAAGGAATTGATTTTAAAATTCTCCCAACTGTAAAAAAAGGTTTGCGATTGGTCTAAATTCGTGCTTGAGTTTGTATTAATTACTTAAAGCGTCAGAATGGATCTCCAATGGAATGTTTATCTGAACGATAAAATGGAATCGAAATTGCTGAGTAGGAAAACGGCAAGGCAATATATCAGGCGAGAATTTTTAAAAACGACGCTTATTATCGGGAAGGTTGGCAGCAGGAGATGCAAAAAGGAAATGTTAACGAGAAGGAGAAGGATGTCAGCAATAAACTTAAAATAAGACCTAAAACTCTTTTTTTTTGGGCCTTATTTTAAGTTTATTGCACTTTATAAGTGATCCTTTGTGTTAACTCTATTATCAAGATTGAAGGATGTCATCAAGGTGTCTCTTAAACTATTGATGCCAGGCGATCTCAATTTTCATTGTAGACTTCTAGCACATGCTGTTTTATCTCAACAGTTCTGCAGTGAAATGTATGTCTCCTTCTTTATGGATTCTTATGGTCTTATGGCAAGCACTTACCACTGCAAATTAGACAGTTCACGTTGAAATTAAAACTAAGTATTCAGATTGTCTTTTTAATGTGGTGACTCCAAATGAGACACCTGACATCCAATACGCTTCAACTTACGGTGAACGCATTGACTCAATGCATAACTTGAGGCACACACATTATGATATTTTATTGTCAATTTACTAAATTTTCTTGGAATTATATGTAAATGATGTCTTTTTGCTGAATGGTGGGTGCATGGATTTTCCTTATCCTCGCTCCTCCACCAGTAATACGTTGATCAATCCTCTGACATTTAAATAAGCGGTTAGATGTTTTTTCTGTTATAATGAAGCATTAAAAGAGGTGCAGCTTACAGAAATCATAGTCCATAGTATGACTGATGCATCAGATCAAACGTCACTGCAGCCAGCTCTATGAAACTACACTTCTAAAGATACAACATAGTAGAGGTAGAAACGCGATTTATAAAAGATATTTGTTAGAATAACAATTATCATTGTTTTTAATTTGAAACATTAACGAAAGTGCGGATAACAGAAATTATAGTCTGTATTAAGACTGACGCATCAGACGTTACCAGCTTTGTAATATTGCCCACTCGAATTGGATTTGTACCTAAACTTTGTGGTTAATTTTAGTCTCTCTTGTCGGACCTTCAAGAAGACACGTAAATGAACCAAACATGTGTCTTCTTTTAGAGAGTGGATTCATTTTTTTTTTCATCTCTATGGTGCACAAGGTTTATTGGAGAGTAGAAACAGAACGTTCTACGATGTCCAACTGGGTATCCGTCAAAACCTTGAACAAGACATATTGGAGAACTCATTTCAACGAAGACACTTTTATTAGTACGCATTTTTATGTTTCGCTCAATTTTCTGGTTCGGATAACCCAACTAATATGTAACAAATTCAATTTAAAACATTAGTTTATTAGGTATTGAACGGTAAAAACAGAAATATAAGAATTATAATTCGAAATATTTCTAACTATATATATAACATTTATATTACGCGAAAAGTTACTAACATTTCTAGAATTCAAAAAGCAATTAGCTAGAGTAGATCTCTGTATGTATAGCAAGTCATGTATAGCCATAGAAGTATCACGTATGGGTTTTCTATATCAACCTAATTGTCAAATGGTACATATAGACATGCAAATACGGTTATCATGTGCGTACTTCACCGGTGAGTAATAAACATTACTAAAATTATAGAACTATGCAGCCGAATTGGAATTATTTCACTGGAATTTTGTATGTTCAAACGGAAACTATATTTTTAATAAAATATTTTAAACACAACGTAATCGAATCTACACAAATTTTGTCATTGTTTAACTCTATTATCCAATGACACAGAGAAAATAAAAAGGAAAGTTAGAACAATGGGGCTAACTGGTAAGTTATTTTTCTTACGTTTTATAACCAATTTGTTTCCGAGAATCACGTTAATGTTGTGGTAGTAAAGAATTTACACTTTACAGTAAAGCCCAAGTATTTGTATCTATCTTTTTTGTTCCCTAAGTATCCCTCATACACAAATAACATATTGAAAACGCAGATATAAAGCTTAATAATAAATTAGAAGAATAAACATAGGCGTTTAAGAAATAGATTAAAAAGAAGGTTCTAAATGTTGGGAGTACTCATAAATGTCGATTTAATTTCTGAAATTTCGAACAACTGAAAGTAGCTTTATGAAGACTGTGTTTAGAGTACTGTATGGAGGTATTTTACAGTGTGTATAAAATACTCCAGAATACTTTTATGATGTTTGTTTATGTTAGTACATGTCTTTAACTGGATTACAAACAAAAACGTTCCAAAACGCAACAGGAAATATCAATCATAAATCCATTTCCAAATATTGTGATCATTCACGATGTGAATAGTATTTTGGTTAAGTCAATAATCCTAAACAGTCGGAACATTCGTAAACAATTCTTTTTCTGTAATATCGTCATATATGCTGACTGGCAAGCATGTATTAAATGTAAAAAAACAATTGCCTAGACTTTTTCGTAGAGTTTACCTTTGTATTGATTTAAGAGTTATCAGTAAACCTAAATGTAGATTACAATTTTTTTCAGGTTTAAACATAAAATATCCCCGTTGAAAACATCTTATGCAGTGTATGAATTTAAATGTTCTAGATGCAATTCGAGATATACTGGATCAATTACTAGATGAATTCATAAAAGAACATGCAAATTTGATGATCAATAATGAACCAGGTAAACGTAATCACTCTCTCAGTGAATGCGACGTATCAATATGTCATAGCTCGTCTAAGGTACTTGCAAGGGATAGCGATGATAACTGTTGTTTATAGATGAAACTCATTTAGTTAATGGAATAAGTAGCAACTTAATGAAACAAATTCGACATTAATTCTGTTGTTGTGAATATTATGGAAAGTCGTATGAATTTGCCAATTGCTTTAAAATCTAATGAACAGAACATCAAACATTTTGCGTACTCTAAATGAGTGATAATCTAAGATAATCACCCAGAACACACGTAGTTATACCAGAAATAAGAAAGAGAGATAGAAAATTCCACAAAGTAAGTTTTGATAGATGCATCTTATTGAAATGGAGCTAGCGATATATACGTCCAAAACTCGGATCTCGAAAACTACCGCACCGATCATCACCAATCATAACTGGGTAATATTTTTATAACTAGGCAGTATTTTTTATAGCTGAGCAATAAATAAAACAATTGAAATTTCCACAAAAATTATGTGCTTCAGGTATAACCAATAAAAATTACAAAAAAGTGAGTTTCAAATATAAAACAGTAAAAAAAAAAACCTTACAAAAGATTGTTTGTTTTTCTTCAGTGAAAATCTCATGAGCGTTG
>NW_013665861.1:169282-177867 GCF_000517525.1 Limulus polyphemus | reverse complement strand
TCCAAAAACAAACAAACTCACGAGGGGGTGAATGACACGTGATATTACCATGGTAGAGCATTCGACACTACATACTTATATTTACCTATCGGATCCACAGACAAAATTCAACACTTTAAGGGTTAGCATAACAGTCACAAAACCCTTTCGGCAACACTGTTAAACTTTGTAACATCTTCCTCTCCCACAGACATGCTAGGACGTAATGACACTATAAAAGTTACTCAAAACATCATATACAATCGCAAGTTGTGTAAAATTCAAAATATAAGAAAATAAATAACTTCATTAATTATAATATCCAACTTTTTAGTATTTGAAAAGAATGATAATCCGAATTTAAACAGCAAAACTAAAACAATAGTACAATAATCACCTGAAAAGCACATTACAAAACATTTATTTAAGATTATTACATTTTCCAATGAAGCTTCGAAAAAGAAGTATTTATCATCCAAACTGGACACTATATATACCAGGTAAATAAAAGGTTATTTGCCACACAGTACGTACGTTGTAAAATACATAAGAAAATTAATATTTGTACTTATTATTTCCAGTATGTGTGAGCTTTTTCACATCACAACGTCATGCTTGAGGTGTATTAGATACGATTATTTCACTCTGACTATTGCTACCAGATACAGATGAAACAGTAGAAATCAATAAAACAAGTAGCACACTAAACAAAATGTTAATGAACAAAATCTATCCTAAGCCTCACTTGTAGCTTGGTTGTTCTCTCTCTTTAAAATTAATATATTACAGTAGTACTGAAAATCCAATGTAACATGGCGTTTTGAACATTACATTACAACTATTGGAAATTATTAATCACATTGTTTCCTTTACGCGTAAAAGGAAGCAGGCAAAGTAAATCATGTACAATTTAGCCTCATAGACTATATTTGATATAGTGGAAGTACGTCTGTCATAGACGATCGTTAGTTGTAGATAACAAAAGCCATTTCATCGCCACAGCACCTTGAACTCTGAATTGAATACAACTTGGACTAGGTCATCAACCTTTCGAGACCTCTCCACTTCCTCTTGCTATACTTCTCAAGTTCCTTTCATGTTTTCAGTTTTGCTGTTCTCGATGTTTTACTTTGAATATAGAAACACAGTAGAAAGGCTCAATCTATGGAGGAAGGCAGTAAGAGACCAATATGAAAAATTTCATAACCCACTATAATAACGTAATTTTATCTAATTTCTCCTGGAACACTAATTGAACAGTTTTTACACTATGTAATCACATTTCAATACACTGTATTTAATTTAACGAAGTAAAGATACAAACGGTTAAATACCCTTTTTTTTTTTTTGATGTAACGAAAAATATCTAAGGAGATACAGTAAGCAATCAAATAAAAGGTACTATTATCTAAATCACTAAATACGGGAAAATTAGAACATGAAGATCCTGGTTCTTCAATAGGGTTACTAGATGAAATTATTATTATTATCTAATTACTAAGAAATTTATACAAACGACAGTCATTTTTATCACAATATACATTATTTGATGGTCTTAATACTATTTTGTTTATCTTAAGTTCAATTGTATTTCTATCAGTAGTTTCGGCTATAAACGTTTTTCACATAATATAAACTAATATTAAACAATATAAACAATTAATTATACTTCTCATAAGACATTTTTATTTGGCATATTATATTTTAATACTACAATCTTTATCTAGTTCCTTAGAGATTTTCAAGCATTACAATAATAGCATTTCAACCACACTACGTTCACCCATCGTACCTACTACTGACGACTCTTTTCGCTCAATCCAGAGCTCATCAGGCCACTGAAACAAGCAAACACAGTGATCGAAATAATATTTATACAAACTATTTGAACATGGTGTTACGTATTGCGAATTTGAAATAATCCGAAGCCGATATTTCAGTTAATTTACGCTATTTGCCAACAAGATTGACACACACCATTTTCGTTTTTCACACAAATACGTTTTAATATATATACAACAGCACAATTTACAACAATCATTATTACGAATAGTTATAACAAACAAAGTTTGTAAACAACAATTTCACTAACTTACAAACAACATAGAATCTTCTTTCTTGTTCAGAGTCTCCTTCATATCTAGCGAGTTAACTTGAAGTCGATGTACGTACAATTGCCGAGAAGCTAGCTAGCTTTGTCAGACACTGAATTGTTGGACCGTCGAAGTAAGATAATATTTTCATAAAACCACTAATGTCCGATGAGAATTCAGTAATACTTTCGGAAAGATACTAACGTCCGATGAGAATCCACTGACGTTCGAAATTTATAACTGTTCCTGGTCATATGTCGTAAATTTTCCGGTTGATAAGGGTTAGCAAAATCATGATTTATGGCGTACACGGCTATAACACGTTCCTAGCAGACTTATAAGCTCTCTTCTTTGACCTTGGTATTTTTATATGTGCGGGAAATGTTTTTCTCGAAAGTTCGGACAACAATACTGAACTTTTTTTAACCGGTTACGGAAGTGGATATATTGTCGATTCTTGCATTCAAGAATATTCTACAACCTTGGAGAGTTGGCGGAAGATTCTTCATTCGTAACTAACGCCGTAAGCTAAGCACGTTTTTACATATAAACTCAATCCTAACAAACGTTGTCATTAAAATAAATACATAACAAATTCGTTACACGCAATACATATCTGACACTATAATTTACGCATATATTTAAATACAAATTTAATCTAAACAACGTTCATTTTAAAAATAAATACATAACAATAAATTCGTTACAATGGTGTGGTTAAAATGCTGTTGTTATACACCCTTCTAACTCTTGAAAATCCTTAAGAGACTTGATAAAGAATGTAGTGTTAAAAAATATAATAAACCTAGTACTAATGCCTTATGACAAATATAATTAATTCTAACCATGTTTCGCCAGCTTGGAAAAGGCGTTCACATCATATAGAAAAATTTCTTACTTTGTTCAAGAAAATGAACAAAACATCTCCGAATGAATAAAAGTTTCTAAAACAATAATCAAATACCATATAACTCCTAATAAAACAAAAGCTATAGAGTTGTCTTTTATAAAAGTTGCAACCTTGAAAATGTACAAAAAAATCTTTCATGAAAATATGTTGTATTTAACAAACTTTACCAAGCTTACCGTGTTCAATTCCATTTCAAAGTTATATTTACAACTTCTATTGTTTTTGTTGTTGTTTTAACATTTTGTATGGCTTGTAAAATTGCATACTTACAGTTTTTGTTCACATTGTATTACGTCAAATACTTTTATTAAGCGTTGTGTTATTGACTTTTATGTTACTTACTTTTCGACCTGTCCCGATGTGGATTTTGGATATGCAAGCTAAAATACATTGTTTGATTCCCCGCGGTGGACATAGCTCAGATAGTCTGTTGTGTAGCTTTGTACTAACAAAACAACATGTTTTTATGCTTAAAAAGTTTAAATACTTTAGGGTTAATACTGCATACAACTGTTTGTTTGTTTGTAATTAAGCATAAAGCTGTACTATGGGCCAGATAACTTTATTCCCACAACATTACTTTCTACATTGTCTTGCTTAGTTGGAAAAACAAACATTTAGCTATGTGCTTCATGATTTTTTCTCTTCATATACTAAGTCTATCGTCAGTACAGAAAAGCGTCAGTCGCCAACGATTTGCATCTACAGTTTTAATTAATGCTAGACGTATTCCCTTTCGACTGACACTCACAACGTCTGATGAGAGGTGTCTTTGAACAGAGGGTAAAAAGAAAGTCATTGTTAATGATGTCTTTTCAAAAGTCGAAGCTACTTTTTCTGTGACCCATTGTCTTGCATACATATTCTGATGACCACGTTTCTATATTTTAAGGGCTTATACGATCAACTAAAGCATCATACGATACATTTTTTATTTCACATATGTAAATAATTGGAATATTCAATTAATGGATGAATAGGGCCATAGAAAATGGTCAGTTAGTCTATGAAGGAGCCGACAAAACAAAAAATTCAAAAATTGTAGATCATTTCATAACTAAAACAAAATATACAAAATAACTAAAGGATAATTGTTTTCATGTAATTCTATCTCTGACAAAGTAAAGTCACTGTTGTTTTTTTTCCTTTTTATTCTGATTAGGCATTGTCTTTTGACAATACTGACCCTAAATTTGTATATTTCTTTGTTGATTTTCGCTCTAGTTTGCTCGAAGGCTATCTGCCCTAATTTTGAAGTGATAGACTGGAGAGAACGCAGCTAGTCAAAACCACCTACCACCAACTCTTGGACTACTAGTTTTTCCATCACATTATAGCGTCCACAGAACTGAAATAGAGAGCACGGGATTCGAACACGCGATTCTCGGCTTGCGAGTAAGTGCCTTAACCACCAGTATTTCTTGGAGAAAGGAATATTATACTGAAAGATTCGTAACTAGGTTTAATTGTGATGTGATTATTTGTTGGTTTTTAACACAGAGCTGCACAATGGGTTATTTGTACTCTGTCCATCACGGGGAATCGAACTGTATATTTTAGCATTGTAAGTCCGTAAACTTACTACCTACCCACCGGAGGACGCCAAACAATCGCTTTTTTTTTTCTGTATCCTAAACGAGTTAAAACGAGTAAGGATATTTCCATCCTTATCACACGAGTATATAACCATATCAGAAGCAATACACGTGTAGCAGGAACTGTCGAACATTACATGTGCAATAGACATTCCATAAGGATGGAATCAATCACCAAAAAGTGAAAGTGATGCAAGTCCATGTCAGACTCTTATACTCGCTGATAATTAGCTATTACTCAGTTTGTCTAATTAGTGTCGGAAAACTATGAACAGATACAACAAAAGTTATTTTTAACAAAAAACTGACTGACACAGTTTACGTACTTCATTTCCTATAATGTGAGTTTTGAAACACGTTGTTATAACTGTAAAGAAATAATAAGTAATAGAGAAATATTATGTTAAACATTATTTGCATACTGTTTACACTTATAACTTTCAAACTAACAGTTTGTTTGTTTGTTTGAAGTTAAGCACAAAGGTACACGACGGTCTATCTGTGCTCTGCTTTCCTTAAGTTGACTAAAAACACTTAATAATCCGTGTAAGTGATTTTCAAATAAGAAGTGAAGTGAGTTAAGTCTACATTGTAACAGTTACAAAAAAAAGCATTAATGTATATAATATGTGAAGTTATCTCTTTAACACTTATATTGCCTAAGCAATAGAAGTGTCAACGCTTATTATTAAATATGTTAAATTTTGTTTTAATTCTATATGAAATATTATTTTATCTTCCTATTTTTGATGCTCAAATATATAAACAAAATTAAAGGTAATCTTTGGAAATATTGGAAGTCCCCCCCCCCCCAGTGGCACAGCGGTATGTCTGCGGACTTACCACTCTAGAAAAAAGGTTTCGATACCCGTGGAGGGCAGATAGCCTTTTTTGTAGCTTTGTGCTTAACTACAAATAAACAATAATTAAAGACGGTCCCCTTAGAGAATAAATAAAGTTGAAATAAGAATTTATTGAATGCAGCTGTAGTAAATAAACATAGGTGTTGCTCAGTAATTTACGATATGTTTGAATAATAACATGGTACCACTGTATACTACAAGTTATTTCTCACTCGTAATAATGAAGCATGAATAGAGAAGATAAAGCACTAGCAAATCTAAATCACAACTATTAAAACATACAGTTTTTTTACCTTGCGTGCCGGATTATGTATCCGTGTTTCGTGTTCCATTAACGCCAAAATGCACTTTGGGAACGTGAGTATGCAATAAGAGTAACGGTCAACCCCCACTATTCAATCTGAAAAGACTAGCCCAACAGTTAGCTTTGCACGAAATACCATAAAACAAACAACTATTGAACGGACTGCTTTACTTTTTCGTTCAATAGTTGTTCGTTTTATGGTATTTAAGTAAAGCAGTCCGTTCAATAGTTGTTCGTTTTATGGTATTTTGCTTTACTTGTTTATCGGACGCTACAAGCTAGGTATTGTGAAATATTAGTTTATTTTATTTTTATATGTAAAATACCGTGGCAACCCTTGGCAAATTTGTTAGACATAAAACTATCAAATAATATTGTATGTTTCCTGATAATCGGTTCGAAAATATTATCCGGCGCTAGATTTTGTTAATAACAACATAGTGTTCTAAATCTCTAATATACGTTGTGTAACATTTAAGTAAGATTATTTTATATATTGGAATTCTTGATTATCATAAGACAAAAAAATGTATCTCGCTAAGATATATTTATTTCATTAAGAACTCATTCATGCATAGTTCACGGAAGTTTAACTCCACGATCTTGTTTCACTTGGAAAACACTAAGATTTTTCCTGTCAATGAAGTGTATGAATTATGTAGCAGAAGCTTCCGTCTCTCCATGAAAAATTTACCTTCGAGTAATGTGAACACCCTATGAATTACTGTCTTGTCAAAGAAGTTCATTGGCGAGTAAGGCAGGTAACGCCCAGTTACGAAAGCCTTCGTATTGATTACTACGTGCCTGAGGTCTGCAGTTGTGATATATAATGCTTTAATTTTACATTTTATAATCTACGGATAACTTATCATTAGCTCACAGTGCGAGCATTAGTTAATTAGCTCTCGTACGTTTAAAAAGGTATCACCGTTTTCAGAAAATAAAAAGCTTCTTGAAGGTAGTATCGATAATTGCGTTTGAAATAAGAACATAATTTTTATTTAAGTTTACAAAAAGTATTTCATTTACTCAAAAATGGTTTCATATATTTAACCAAAAGCATAATTATAATTATAATTGGAACCGTTGTAACCTTTCACATGGGTTGACAATGAAGGGGCCATTATTAATATGTAACCACGTTTGTCAATATGAATGATTCTCTCAAATTTAAACTCTAGTCATGGTTTACCCATAGATTTAAAAAAAAAAAAAGATTTTTTTCCTGTTCTGTGTCATAAAGTTTTAAAATTGTTCATGTCACCTTTTATGTAATATCTACATTCATCATGTATTTTCCTGTATTTTTTAGAAACTACGCTTATGGAAAATATACGTATAAATAAAACGCAAGTACAAATATATTGTGTAACAAATGAATGTATTGTGAATCGAGGATTCGATTTCCACTTCTTACAAATAAATTTACTTATTTCCGGGATGTTTTTTGTTATTGTTTTTGCAGTCGTGGATAAGGCTTACAAGCCAAGAATTAGAGGAGTTTTATCTAAATAATATACAACACCAACAGTACACTGAAAGGGCATAAAACATATAGATATTCATAACATATATATCACATGTACATATGATACATGTAAATTACTTAAAACAATTTGGGTAGTCTTTTAATAATTCTTCCAATATACTCTTTAGAATTTCTATGACATTTAACAGCTGACCAATCACTTCAATTCTTAAGTATTCTAAAGACATACCAGAGAATTTACGTCACTAGATAACACAAAATATCAATTTAACTTATAGGAAGCTGGTGTGGTGGAATTTCATTGTGGCGTTTGTTGCAGACATTCTGGATCGTGTGGGGAACTCAAATTGGACTGTACCTCCAAGCTCTGATGCTTCTGATTTCCTTCCTCCTACCCATAACATCAGTCTTTATAGTCGGCAGTCAGGATGTTGGTCATTTTCCATGTGGAACCAAAACTATAACATGTGATTCTAACCTTGGTTCAACTATTTTGCGCACAATCCTATGACGTTTTATTAAATTTTATTGTCTTTCATTTCTTAGACTCGGAGCACTCTTTTTCAGTGTAGTGTCTATAAATCCTAGGCGAGCCTAGAATCAAGGCCACTCGACCACAGACATACACGTGTCTTTCTAGCATAAGCATCTGTTTTCTAGGACTTGAGTTTCCTTTTGTGATTTTATTATTTCTTCACCTCTGAACTCTCCCCAAACGTGATATGCAATATATCATCCAATCCTTAATAATTTTGTTTTAACCTTCAGAAATATACTGCCGGCTTTGTCAATTCAATAACGTCTGTTTCCCAACGATAATATCAACCGCGAAATTTTTCCTCTCTATTGTTTCTGTCTGATAACTTTTCCTTTAATGAAGTAAGTGTTCTCGTAATTTCAGTTTTTCTATTACCTTATTTGGTGATCCGGTACACTTATTAACGTCAGCACTGAAAGTCTTCATTGCCTTATTTGATTAGCTAATGTATGTTATAACAATAACACTATAGTTATTGATGATCTATTTTTATCAGAGAATCATAAAATAACTAAAACACTTGCTATCAAGCAATTGCTTTAATTATCTTGGTATTAAGACGGAAACGGAGAATCTTTCAGGCATGAAAAGTTTCTTTATGGTACTGAGAAGGAAACAGAGAACCTGACAGGTATAGAAAGTTTCATTATGGTACTGAGAAGGAAACAGAGAACCTGGCAGGTATAGAAAGTTTCTTTATAGTACTGAGAAGGAAGAAGAGAACCTGGCAGGTATAGAAAGTTTCATTATGGTACTGAGAAGGAAACAGAGAACCTGGCAGGTATAGAAAATTTCTTTATAGTACTGAGAAGGA
>NW_013665861.1:160736-168626 GCF_000517525.1 Limulus polyphemus | reverse complement strand
GGAAACGGAGAATCTTTCAGGCATGAAAAGTTTTTTATGGTACTGAGAAGGAAACGGAGAACCTGGCAGGCATGAAAAGTTTCTTTATGGTACTGAGAAGGAAACAGAGAACCTGACAGGTATAGAAAGTTTCATTATGGTACTGAGAAGGAAACAGAGAACCTGGCAGGTATAGAAAGTTTCTTTATGGTACTGAGAAGGAAGAGGATATCCTGACAGGCATGGAAAGTTTCTTTATGGTACTGAGAAGGAAACAGAGAACCTGGCAGATATAGAAAATTTCTTTATGGTACTGAGAAGGAAGAAGATATCCTGACAGGCATGGAAAGTTTCTTTATGGTACTGAGAAGGAAACAGAGAACCTGGCAGGTATAGAAAGTTTCTTTATGGTACTGAGAAGGAAGAAGATATCCTGACAGGCATGGAAAGTTTCTTTATGGTACTGAGAAGGAAACAGAGAACCTGGCCAGGTATAGAAAGTTTCTTTATGGTACTGAGAAGGAAGAAGATATCCTGACAGGCATGGAAAGTTTATTTATGGTACTGAGAAGAAATCAGAGAACCTGGCAGGCATAAAAATTTTACTTTATATCTATTAGTTCGGGTTATATATGTCAATGTAGTATTATGTAATCATAGTTTGTTTCATTATTATAGCCTTCAGCGTTGTACGCAATAAATGTGTTAGCATAATTTGGCCCGTGAGTATCAGTGCTAAGTTTATAACACTAAAATTCGAAGATCGATTGCTGTGGTGCTATAAGCAGAAAGCAAATAGCATTGTGCAGCTTTGAGCTTAAACAAACTGATTGAGTTACCCGAAACATACAACGTTGTTCTGCAACACATATAGATGTTTCAGATCAGATAATGAAACGGAACGTATTTATTTTACGAAATCATATATATATATGTACGTAGTTCATTTTCCTCTAAACATTTCATCTTCTTGATTTTGCCTTACTCTCGGATTACTCTTATATATTCAGTTATCTTTGGCTAAGACTGTACGTGTTAAAAGCATTTTTATTAATTGTTATCTTAAATTTATTCCATATTTGTTTGAACATAATACTGTACAATGGGCTATTTGCGCTGTACCCACCGCAAGAGTCGAACACCAAATCTTAGAGTTGTAAGCCCTTAAGCTTACCATTGAACCACCAGGAAGTGTGTTTTTTAGAATAAATGAAAACAAAATATGTTAGGAAACTGAACCAATCCTGTTAGAGTCAGAGAATTTGTCTTAACAAATGTTTTCGCTGAGTTTTGAATACTTGAAATTATACATAGAATACAAAAATTTTATTTTTAAAAGCCACAGAATTATTTTGTGACCTGTTTTTATGTATATTTTAAGTTTTGTTTATTAGATATTAAACGCTTACAAAATCCCCTTTTGTCCCCTACAATAGTACTTATTTCAAGACAGTTTCATTCTAGCAATTAATTCCTAATAACTTTATTTCATTTTTCACAATACATTAAATAAAGACATTTAAAAAACAGAATACCTAAGCTATAAGAATAAATTATAAAACTTTCGATTACATTTAAATTAAGTATAAAATGGCATATATATAAACGCTTTCAAAATATTTTATAAATTGAACATCGAGAAAGAATAAACGAACAGACTTTTAATTATCATTAGTTAAATGTACAAACTATATTTTGTGATCATTTAAAAAACTCAAATGTTTCAAATTTATAAAGAGACTAATTGATTTGTCAATGTCATATAGTGACGTTCCGGTACAGTTACCTACTAGTCATTAATATAATTAAAATAGCAATAATAGTAATACTTTCAACAAAATTAAGCATTAAAAATAAGATATTTTCTTTTTTGTGCACAAAGTATTTTAAAGAATATATATAAACAATATATTAAGTTAAAACTGATTAATCATTGTTTCATGTGTGCGCAAAGTATTTCCAAGTTTAAAATGTTTGATGCATCTAATTTGAAGCATTTTAACAGAATATAAACTTGGGGCGAAGAACAGTAGTCTAAGCAAACGTTACCGTGTTTGAAACAAATTCGAGCGTATGTTAATCATTTCGATAATGGCTACGTTAGTCGTTACACAATCCATGTACCACGTAGACCGATACATTAATTCGGATCTACGACGAAGTGCATCATTATTTCGTCCAGACCATCTGTTGTTATACAGTGTTTATCTAAATCAGTTGTAAATCATCTTTCCAATTCGATTTCCATATGGTCGATTTCAGATAGAGAACGGCAAATTCAAAAATCAAGAAAAAACAACTAAGTTTTGCGAATTGTCTTCAAGGAAAAAAAAATAAAGCTCGTACTAAGACCACCTGGGGACTTCTGTACCAAGTATCCCCAATATTCGATAACCCAGATTTAACAATCGTAAGAGATGTCATCATAAAACCGTCGCCCTAGAGTAAAAAAAATACATATATATTATAAAGTACAATGCAATTCTAAATCTAATTTCAATTAAATATATATATAGTAAAACATGCATTGTCTTTGTCTCATATTTAACATTTTAGGATATATAACTATAGATTTAAATAAGTAGAAAAACGGAAAGGTGATAAAATAAAGAAATTAGACTTTTATAGAAAAATCACCTTTAAAACTATGGTAGTAATTTGTAGTTTATAAAGATGATCTTTCTCTAAAAGTCTAATTTCTTTAACTATAGATTCATATCATTTAGATATATAACTTTATTTCAGACGAATATAACAAAATGCCACAAAAGCCATTAACTATCATAAACCAATATTCTAATTATTTTACTCTAATTATGGAAGTAAAAAGATTTGGTAAACCGAACACATAAAATCAAAATCTTGAAAATAGTTCACTAATCCAACTGTTTGTTTACACCACGAGTATCGAAATACTGTTTTTATCGGTGGGAACCGCTGAGCCACTGAGGGCTCACTCATTCAGTTATCTTAATTTGAAAACTTTTATGTCAAATACTTTCATTTCTTTTAATCGTCCGTCAACGGATAACTGTAATTTCAATCAGTGTTTATGATGAACAGTGATGTTTTTTCTGAAATGTTAAAATAATTTATTCCAAATCCAGAATTAGAAAGGACGAATATATATTTAAATATATACAAAAACAAAGTTAATGGACTGAGTTTTTGTTTATAATTCCTTTCAAAATATTCCTGCAAAGTAACACAAGGGCTATGTGCTCATAGCAGTTCCTAATCTAGAGCTTTTATACTAGAAACTACCAACAGCACTCACCGAACACTCTTGGCTGCTCTTGTCAGACCGAATGGTGAGATGTGAATGTCATTTTTATAGCACACCCTTAGTCAAAAGTGCGAAAAACATTTTTTGCACCAGCAGGAGGCAAACCACGAACCATCAAATTCACGGTCCAGCAACGCTATCTATTAAATTACACCCAGCCATGGTCAGACTCAACAGTGTTTGATAAATAGATTGCACTGATTATAAACAAAAGAAAAACAAATATATTTTATTTATATATCTCAAGTTATGTTTCATATTACGTATGTTTAAAATTATTCAACAGAGCAAAATATATGATAAAAATTATTTTTAAATAACTCAAGTAGCATTATCCTGACAGACTAGCCAAAAATACTGATTTTTGTTTATTTTACTTCTTTTATAAAATAAATGCGTCAATTAAAACAGGCCTATTTCAATATCCAGGCTGACCCATTCGTTTAATACATGAAGATTTAAAGAAATATAAATATTAAAAAACATGTTTCATTTTCTTACTATTTTAATTTTACGTGTTATGTATTAATCATTTGTTTGTTTTGTATCTGCGAACCTTTACTGGAGTGGTGTAGAACGGCTAAAGAAAATTGACATTTTGTACCTAACGAAAAAAAAAAAAAAGTTAAAATTATGTTTGACTATAGATGCTTTCTCTTCACATTCCCCTAAATTAATCATTTATGGTTTTTAGATATGAAATGTATAGAATTACAATTTCTAATATATCTTTTGACTGCGATAAAACAATAAATACTCAGAAGACCATTCATTCAATACCAAAACATATTAATAGATCTATAGCAGCAAAAATTTTTTAAATTGTATATATGTACTGTATGATATACTTCAGGCGTAAGAATAATGATTCAAATTACGTTTATTCTAGCCATTTTTTTCACATTTCTTTTAATTACTACTTTAAGGATTAGAATAAAGTTCGATTATAGTAATATCACGAAATTAGTCACTGCCGTTTCTCCAAATACAGTTTGAAAATAAGCCTAATTTCATATGTTTTGCATCATAGGTTTTAAAATGCAAATTAAAACATTTAATGGGTTTTAACAGTAATACACACTGGGTAGAATCATCAGTGATTATGACAGTCATCCTTTGTTTGCTAATAACAAATTGAATACACACATATATATATATACAGAGAGAGAGCAGTACATTATATTAACGTAAAACGCTAACTGGAGCTACATATCCTGTACTATTTCCTACCATACACGTGCATGTGCATAACGTAAGCGCAATTTACTTTCATGTTACGAGATTCTTGAGTCACGATAGTTACTGTTTTATATCTCTTCCGCAGTTGTTTTGTTTCGAAAATGTAACAATCTATCATATGCTAGTATCATACAAAAAGCTCCTGCCACGAAAGACTACACGCACTCACGTGAACTCTCACAACTAAATGTTCTACAAATCAAGCACCGTCACTTCCAGCAAACACTTTCAGTGTACGTTATTAATCATTACCAACATGAGTGTAACGGATTCTCTAAAGACTAAATCCAATTGTTGAAATCCCAAAACGATTAAGAAACAAACGTAATCATTTAATATCCCAGCTATTGCATATCTCTGAAAAGGTTTCACTATTCCGAATGTGTTTAAAAATAGTCTAGTAAAAATTAAAAACAGAACAGGATACGTTTTAATCGTAAAAGAATATCTATTCATTAATAATACTCTCTGAAAAGATCGCCGAACATTAATTACTGTCACATACTCGAGCGTCGGTTATTTATTCTTGTGCAGTAATTGATTCAAGCTGCTGAGCTTGGAGATGAATTAAAATTTTCACCAATCAGTAAGAAGTTTGGTGTGGCTGTGTAAGTATATACGTGTAATATTATGGTAAAGTTTCATGCCGGCTCCAGTATTAACAAAATAAATTAACGGGCTAATATAACAATAAAGGTAATTTCACATTTTGAGCAGCACTTTGAAATTGTATACTATATAGCTTCACTAAATTGGACTAATCATTTTCCTACCATGCCTGTCTCCTCTTAGATGCTGAAAACTGCCTGAAAACTTGGAAAAATAATTAATATGAGTGGAGTAATTACTTGAGATTTTGATGCATTATACTTTAAATAGAATTTCAGACATAAATTTGGCTGTCATAGATACATCTGCCCAGTACATGACCAGTGCTATTAAATGGACACCTCCTGAATAGTAATATATAGCAGATAACATACAGATCAAAAATGCTTTACATTAACTCTTTCATTGCTGGTCTGTACCCAATCACACGAATTGCACCATTGCACCCCTATATTCACAATATAATATGAAAATGGAATTCTAATTTATTCGTCCCCTCAGTAAATAAGCGATTAACTTGAGGGCGTATGAAGCTAATTTTCACGGTTCAATAACCGCAGTGGACACTGTGTAAATTGCCAATTGTGTAGCTTTGCGCTTATGAACAAACATATCTGTATTAATACGTTTTGTAGTGATAATATAATATTATATAATGATTTTAATACATTTTACAAAAAATTATAGTAAAATATCCAAACTTTCGTTTTCCTAGTTCTTGTAGGCGTTTTAACTGCGATACAAAACTCTAAATGAAAGTTGTTGCAACAATATATATAGTGCTATCTTTAAAATCAAAAAAGCACTGTTAACTATGTTTCTTATATTCTTTAAGCTAGCTAAATATAGTATAGAAGTAAAAGTATAAAATATGCCAGACATTAATTGTCATTCCAATACATTTCCGGAACTTAGATGTATGTCACGAAATTGTACAAATTCTAATTTGACTTGTTTTCAACTTTTCTCATTTAAATTATTTATAGATTCTAAGTTCTGTTACACGGTGTTTCGTTCCATGTTCTTATTTTCCTATTTTAGTCTAATCTATTCTGTCGTCTCTGTTATGAATTATTTATCGTTCTTATGGAAGTTCTTTTTTTTTAAGAAAAGTCTCAGTCGGCTTTATAACTGAACCACAAATACTTTCAACGAGAAAAACCCAAAGACGTGTGGGAAGTACAAAACGAAGGTTATAATAAAGTTTCTTAAAGTAGTAGCACCTTTACATATGGTGAAACTAGGAATTTCGTAAGTAGTTTATGGTGTGGAGGGTTATAGTTCCGTGAAATTATTTGCACTTATAAACTTAATTGCTCTTAGTTAATAATAGAGGTGATTGTTTCTCAAAGAACTAGCAGATTGAATTTTCTGTTGAGTGTTAATCGTACTTTATACGAAACATATTCCATTTGCAACCCTTGGAACTGCTTCTTCCATCGTTATTCATCCTCACACTAAAGTCGCAATTACTCATTATTCCCAAAACAGCGATTTTCATCGTAAAAAGCTTCTGGGAATTGAAGATGAGGTAAACCTCAGGTCACACATCTGAACTTTCTACACATCTACTTTATGTGAACATCTTCTTCCAAGACCACATTTAAGCAGGCCAAAGGTACAAAAGACCACTGGAGCTCAATATATAGGAACTTCACATCTATGTGATCGATTGGGGTTGCTGTGATTCCAATTTTTTCAACCATTTTTCTCAAGAAAACTGTTCCTGAATTCAAGGTGTGACTAGAACGTTTTAGTTTGTGAGCCTTCATCATCTTGAAATCGTTGTTTATTTTCTTGTTAACAGTACCAGCAGATTATGTGCAACTTTATCGCAGTGACTTTGTGGATCGGAGGATCTTCATGGCATTCACTTTGTGGATGAGGATGCTGCTGCGGATTAGCTTTAGATATTGGTTCGGAGACCACTGATATCCTGAATACTCTACAAAAGTATTGGAAGCTACTGTTGGAAAATTATGTGTCTTCTAATTAAACATCGTTTAAGAATGTTGTTCTATAAATATTTATTTTCAGAAAAATTCTGCCAACTATAAATCTACCCTCATGGCATCACACTACCGAATTTTCAGGATTTCGTCATGAACCAAATATATATATAGGTGCTTAACATTTCGCTCGTGATGCCACTGCATTAACATGTACAAAATGCGATTAACTTCCTGTACTTGCACCTTGTGTAGTGTACTTATTCATCGATTTCATTTACTATGCCCAAAAAGAATATCAACTAGATTAGTATGTCAAAATTATGTTTTGCTTTTGTACGTTTTGTGTTATAACTATTCCAGCATATCTCACGTTAGTTCATGAGATTGTTGAGGAATAATAACACGTTCTTTATTTCCTTTTTTAGATTTCGTACAGATAAGTTGCAAATTATATATTAACATTCATAATAATTTTCACAGACTAATCTTTGTTTTTGTAGAAGCTTCATAAGTGAATTTTTAACATTCAATCATCTGAAAGAATTTCATCTGATATGCTACTTGTGTACATACAGAATACTTAATAGGGTAAGCTAAACGTTTAAACTAACAAAGTTTTCAGTTACTAAGACATAAAAATACAGCTCAGCAATAATTCATATTCATCGCTATCGCAACAAAGTCTGACCTTAAACAACATCTTGGAACTTTAAAATACTTAATTTCCACTTTTGTTCTGACAACCAGTTTGTTTGGGGAAATGCATATATTTGAGCTCAACATATAACTTCTTTAAATAGTAAATACACATATAATATTAGATGG
>NW_013665861.1:137674-160726 GCF_000517525.1 Limulus polyphemus | reverse complement strand
AGAAAAACTTTAATATAAGTTTAAACATAACAGCAAATGTACAACGTTTCGACAAGGTTTTGTCATCATCAGGTACATCGAAACGTTGTACATTTGCTGTTATGTTTAAACTTATATTAAAGTTTTTCTTCATTACCCACTCAAGCCGTCTCCAGCCATTATTAATCTTGGAACTTTAAAATACTTAATTTCCACTTTTGTTCTGACAACCAGTTTGTTTGGGGAAATGCATATATTTGAGCTCAACATATAACTTCTTTAAATAGTAAATACACATATAATATTAGATGGATGCAACCTCACTATTTGTTATTATTTCCTCTAGCATTCGTTAATATTTACATCACTAAAAAAATATTTTTGTGGCTAACTCAACCTTGTTACAGGAGCAGGTAAACATATTTAACCACAAATGATTTGAGCCTATACAAATATAACCAGGAACGTATTCGATAACTAAATATTTAGATATTATACTCAGTTAATGATTTCCTTTACAATCAAGTACATATCGAGTAAATGAATACTTATAAAGCTAATGACGAATTGAAATACAACGAAGCTTGTACCTAGTACCTGATTACTTGTCAATGTTAATGATCAATTATTGTCAACTAAATGCCATATGGAGTAGCTGAAACGTCTAATGCTAGACAAAAAATACGAATTCATTACAAAACCACTTATCCTATTAGTGGCTTAAAGACAGCCAGTCCCCTTTATTTGATAGTATTTCTGTTCAATGTAGTAATCCAAAAAGTTGTCGTCCCTTAAAATTTAACCTCGTTCTGAAAAATATTAATAGAAGGACCAGTGAATGCTAATCCACAGGATAAGTAGTTTTGCTCTATAGTATGGAAATGTAAATATTTCACTAATGTCCTCAATATCTTTACCTGTTAAAGTTATTCCCGAATAAACAGAGGAAAGTTCTGTGCATGTGAGAAAACAACTGAAACAAATCAGCAGTGTCTTGGTAAGAACTGAAATCAATTCGTGAAATGAATAGAACAAATAAATCATATGGTATTTGTCACAGAATGAGCAATCACTGAGGACAGAAAACAACTTCCAAAACTCCTTTTGGGTTGTCAGTTATTCATTGCTTCATAATCTAGACACAACCAAACTGCTGACCATAACACAAGATCCCTATTCAATAACCCGTCAATTTATTGTCTCGCGAAGGAGAACAGCGGGAATAGCTAACTCCGAGTCCGTAAACTCAGAAGACGGCTAATTGGCATGGTAGTCTAGTGCCAGTATATGGCAACCCCTGCTCGTGAAAATGAACTTGCAAAAGCCACAAGCAGAAGCTATGCCAGATTTCGCTTCCTATCCTAACCTGGAAGGCCAGTCGTAATTCACTTTGTTAATTGATTGGTGTTAGTCACGGTTGTGTGGTATTGATAAATTACTTGGCGTAACTACCAAATTACCAGGTTCACCAATCTTATAAAAGATCTGTATAGGCTGATGCATAACTTATACATAGAATGTCAGTATCAGACATTATGTGTAGAAAAATATAACGAAAACAACTGCGATGTAAGAAGTTCAAACGAATATTTAATACTTTTTAATGTTTATTAAATATAATGAAAGGTTTACCTTTATATGCCTCTTTCTATACATTTTAAACTCTTTTTGAATAATATGAAAAAGAAAATGTATGATTTTGTATATTTCACATAAAAATCCCTTTTGAAATTTAATTCTTGAAGTCACGGATACTTCAACAATAAGTAAAGAACGTATTTGACTTAATTTGCATATAAACACGTACATACCATATAAAATATAAGTATTCTGAAACTTTTACAAAGTATTATAAATAACATACTCTTTAGGTTTATCAATAAAGCATCATATACGAGAGCCCCCCCCAGTGGCTCAGCGGTATGTCTGCGAACTTACGACGCTAGAAACCGGGTTTCGATACCCGTGGCGGACAGAGCACAGATAGCCCTTGTGTAGCTTTGTGCATAATTAAAAACAAACAAATACTCATATCCGAAAGATCATCAGTGACGTGAAACTATTTGTCTTTCCTCGAACTTACTTGAGACGCACTAAACAAACCTAGAGTGTTTAATAAGACCTTCTTTTACACTTTTGTTTATAGACAAATTTTAGTTTTATCATCAAGCTGTGGTAACAAATTGAATGGAACATCAATGCGTAACATTTATAAAACTATACTGGATTCAAACGAGATATCTGCGGTAAAATCATCATTTTCAATAAATGTCTTTTCAAGTAGCAGCTAACGTTTTACTACAGAACTTAACTATTGTTCTAATACGAATCAGAAGCAGTAGTAATGCTGGATTCAGTACATGATGATAAGTTACTCATTTATTGAACAAGCAAAAACGTTTACACGTATTCTCACATGAACAGATAGTTTAACATTCTTAAGTTTTTCATTACAAAGTTGGCATATGAACAAATGCAAAGGTATAAGATGTTCTCTAAAAAACATAAAAGTGATTATCTTAATAAGCCTTACTGACAGATGGTGAATGAGATCGCCCAAGACACGTGACCTGTTCTAGCCAATGAATATTTGGCATACACCAAATCCCGAAAGAGTTCAAAGCTAGTTCTTGCTCGCACACCTGTGTAACATAGGCCTTACCTGCCCGATCGATGAAATAGTCAGGGAGTTGTCGGTTTCCCGCACATGTTTCACTGGATTCTCTCATGTCAGACTCGTGCTATTGTTGCATGAAACCTGACGTCATTGACGCGTGCACAGTTTCACAACATTTGTAAGGAATACGCGGTGAAACTTTCTAAGCTCCACACCTTGCTAGAACATCTAGAATCAGTGCCTGACTTGAAAGTCGTGTATGTATGTATGAATGGACAGTCATAACCTTCTTCACAGCCCTGCAGATTTCAAGTAAGTTTTCAAATTATTGTGTCACTATGTATATATATATATATATATGTATGTGTCAATAGAAAGTTTAAGATGAACTTCTTATAATTTCCCATGTTAATTCAAAAGACACTATACAAAGTTTCAGCTCATAACCAGGACATCTAATGATCCCATTTAAATCATTAAATGATTACAATATATATATATAAACGCAGCTTACATTAATAATATAAATAAAGGATGTGGCAAAATCTCTTAAATGTCAATGGACGCGCATGGAATGTCTTCTTCTAATATATAGTAACATTATTTGATTTAATGTTTCATAATCGCTAATAATGTAAAACAGATAAATACAGGTATTACATTATCATTACTTGAATTTTACATGCGGTTTACTTGAATTTTGATAATTAACTTATATAATTACCAACGTTTTCCTTGACTGCAAGTTGCAATGTAAATTATGCTTCTGAGTTTGTTTTTGTTATTTCATCTTAATTTTTACTAGACGCATTACTTGATCATTTCTAGTTAAGTAATGTAAGTTACCCTACACTTTCCGCGGACAGTGTTCCTCTGTGACATATAAGTCATAAAGTATTTACATATATCTATGAGATAATTTAATCATTTTAGTGATCGTCTCTAGACACTGTTACCTTAATATTGTTATCACACTAATGTTACGTTTCCACGGTAAGTTTCTTCAGAATATCAAATATTTTCAAAAGTGAAGAAGAAGAAAAAGTGATATCAAAATGCACATTGGAAATTTATACATTTTGTTTGTGTTAAAAGACAGTGTAAATTTAATCAGTATAAGTTATTTGTTCAGTTTGTGGCGAGTTTAATTTACTTGTTAATTTTTGTTTAGTGTATATATGGCTAAATATGCTGTAAATATATAATATTCATGTGTATATGTGGCATGTAGGTAAATAGTAGTGTAGGTACTGTGAAGCATAGTTTTGAAGTCTTTACCAGTAGTTTTTCTAGCGCGGGGAAACGAAACCGAATTTTAGGTATTCTTCATTGTCGTATAAAGCCATGCAAAACATTACCTATTCTTCATTGTCGTATAAAGCCATGCAAAACATTACCTATTCTTCATTGTCGTATAAAGCTATGCAAAACATTACATATTCTTCATTGTCGTATAATGCCATGCAAAACATTACCTATTCTTCATTGTCGTATAAAGCCATGCAAAACATTACCTATTCTTCATTGCCGTATAAAGCCACGCAAAACATTACATATTCTTCATTGTCGTATAAAGCTATGCAAAACATTACCTATTCTTCATTGTCGTATAAAGCCATGCAAAACATTACCTATTCTTCATTGTCGTATAAAGCCATGCAAAACATTACCTATTTTTCATTGTCGTATAATGCCATGCAAAACATTACCTATTCTTCATTGTCGTATAAAGCCATGCAAAACATTACATATTCTTCATTGTCGTATAAAGCTATGCAAAACATTACCTATTCTTCATTGTCGTATAAAGCCATGCAAAACATTACCTATTCTTCATTGTCGTATAAAGCTATGCAATAACACACTTGTTTTGTTTTTAGAGCAAAGCCATATTGTTGGGCTATCTGCAGTGTCCCTCACGATGAATCGAACTCCGGATTTTAGCGTTGTAAGTCCGTAAACTTATCGTTAACTCACCGGGAAACCTTTACCAACAGAAAACCGCTTATGTAATACCTATATCTAGTAAATACTTATTCTAACTATACCTTCATGATTTGGTAAAAGTAACTGAGAAGATTAATAGTTTTAAGGGTCACTTTAGATAGACATAGAAAGTTTTATAGCCAAGTTTCCTATCTTATTCTGAGTATGAAATACATATTCTGATGAATAAAATATGAAAGCATATCACAATATTTGAGTTTGAGCTTCTTGTTTTCGTGTCAAAAATTTATTATTTGTAGTTAAAGGCGTCTGCTATGTTACCATTCTTTTAGCAGAAGAAACTACAATTATGTATAATATGTCTATCGCTTTGCAAGTTTCCTTATATATAAGTTATACGCGACACCTTATTTCACAGGCTTGTTACTACACTATTCAAATTAGGGACTGTTTTGTGTCATGATAAGTTAAAAAATACTAATTAAAGAAGTACTTGGCAAAAAAAAAGATAAACTTATATGCTAATTGCAGGTTCTATATCATTATTTTGATCACAGCCCTACCTTTTTTGGCTTTTCTTACATTTATTATAAAAATCGTCTTTTGAGTTGAAAAAAAAAACAGGCCACAATTTACATTAGAGAATATTTTGTTTATCTTCAAGTTTATTATTTAGGCAAAATATCATAATCTATGCACTGGTTATTTTCAGATGTTATTAATAACATCCATCAAAAAGTTTTAGATAACTGTATTTTTACTTACTGTTTTGTCATATAAATGCGGAAACAAAACAGTTAAATCCCTGTTTTTAATGTTAGCAAATTAAATTTTAATCTGAAATTCTATCTCTTGTTAATAAAACGTTATATGCACTCTAAAATGTTAGTCATTTAATCCATCTGATGTTCAAATGTACTTTCTAAGGCACATATGATTATTAGTTTGACACTCTACCGTAAACGTGTCTAAACTTCACATATGTTTCATTCCTAACACTGCGGACAATGCATAAATAAAATAACTAATGTGTAAACTCTTATTTAAAAAACGTCGGTTGTACAGAATGTAATGTTATATCTTCCACAAAACTGCGTTATCACATATCCCATATGTTTTCAATCAAATCAACTGCTCTTCAAACATGAAACCTAAAACGTTACAAATATAGTTTGAGAAATGACATGGTTTGTCCCTCAGTCTTTATAACTAAGTTTTATGTGAGCCTCAAAATCAATCTAGATATTCTTTCAAACTATAATTAGTACTCTTTCAATAAGATATACAAATAGTAATGTTCAAAGCAACACAATGAACCCCAGATTTTAGCGTTATAAACCCTTAAGGATACCGTTGAGTCACCACCTGTCATGTAGTAGTAGTAAATAAAATACATTGATTAAAAATAAGATTTTTAAACAACTGGAATATAAGCCGTGCTAAATTTTTCAATAAATTTAACTACAATTAACGTTAAAACAAATTTTTCACAAAGTTCCATTGATTGGTATTTACGTTTAATTTGTTGAATCAAAACTCAACTGCAATGTTTGTCAACTTTTTCCAATATCATTTTTCAAATGCTTAATGATCAACCTAACTATAAACTTAATATACTTCAAACCTGTATTTCAGGATCTTGTTTCATTCCAGACACTTGATTTGGAGAAATACCTCTTTGAATTCTTTAATGTTACAGTTACATTATTTATTAAACAAACTGCCTAGTTTTAAAATGAGTACCTTTCGGTCCAGATTAAAAGTTGTCTCTAGCTACCGCAACAAAAGTTTTAATTAACATCTTATTGTGTTTATATATAAATCCTTCTTTTGAACAGATTTCTATAGCACAAAACAACCAAAAGTAACTTCATTTTTAAGCTTGTAAATATTTACAGAATGTCTGACGTATTTAATAAATACTCAGACATCGTTATAAGTGAATATGATACTCATATTGTTTCTTATGCAACATTATTTTCTTTCATTATTTTTGTAAAAACCTTACACCCATGATATTAATATCACCTTTTATCCTAGTGTTTTAAAACTTGTTATTTTTAAAAGGTTCCTAGTAGTTACGGCACTCAACTTGTAACCTGCGGATCGCGATATCGAAACCCAGCTCTGAACAAGCTTGCCCCTTCACCCCTAGGGTCGTTCTTACGTAACGGTAAATCCCACTATTTGTTGATAAAACTAGCCCAAGAGTTGACAGTTGGTGCTGCCGGCCGATTAACTTCTTTGTGGTCAGCAACTCAAAATTAGGGAATGCAGGAGATAACCTTAATACGTTGCCGTAAACAAATAACTCTATTCTTTTACGTTAGATTTGAAGTTAGTTTAATTTATGCAATACGAGTTTGAAATGATTATACAATAAACAAATTATGAAGTGAATAAAAAAATCTAAAATAATGTTTCAATGTTCTACCGCTAGAGCATTTTATGTTTTTCTGTAGTAATGCACAAAGCTACACAATGGGTTACCTGTGCTCTGCCCACCACGGGAATCGAAACGCGGTTTCTCGCGTTGTAAGTCCGCAAGACATACCACTGCGCCACTGAGGGTCTTATGTTTTTCTTTGTCTATTTTTAAGTACTGTTTTCTGAACAAGGCAGTTTTAGTTTGTACTTCATAGCAATACGCCCCCCAATGGCACAGCGGTATGTCTGCGGACTTACAACGCTAGAATCCGGGTTTCGATACCCGTGGTGGGCAGAGCACAGATAGCCCTTGTGTAGCTTTGTGCATAATTAGAAAACAAACAAACAAACAAACATAGCAATACATGCAATTTAAGTGAAACTTCTGAAATTCTTCAAAAGTGTTAAACAAAGGATATGAGTATTAAAACTAACTGTGAAAGGTAATTTGCATTTAAAATATTGTTTTCTCGCAATGGTCTTTTCATAAAATAATGAAGATCCTAAGTAATTAATTCACACATTTGTTCTTGTTACTGTATATCATTTATAATGATCCGTTTTATTAAATTAGCACAATTATAACAAATGTACATGATATTACTCTGCTTTCCCAAAAGTATCAGCATATGTAGCCTATAAGGGGTAACCCTAGTAATTGCCCATTTCTGTTATGCTATCATTTAGATTTCGAAAACTTTCTGGTACATATATTTGTTGTTGCTGTTTCAAACGTTCGGTAACTTGATGACAAGATGAAGGCTGTAATCTAAACTTTCGAAATAGCTTTTTTTTTTGTAGTGGCTATAAAGATGTTCTATAAAGTCAAAGTCTGCGTTCTGTTTTGATCATTTTAAGATCAAATGGTACTTATTTTGAAACTAAACATGAGTCCTACGTGTCTTGTGACATGAAGCGTTATTCTCCTGAAACGTTAGCTGGAGTATACAAAAACTTGGTACCGTCCCTGCAACTTCAAGTTTAAGATATCTTGATAACCAAGTAGCAGTTTAGATATTGAAACACCAAACATCGGATATAATCCGTATCCAATATTCAGAGTCGAGTCCAGGCCATAACAACTCCACTACAATCCTTGACAGTTGACGCAACGTAATCACAGTCTGCCTGCCTGTTCTTAACCTTATATTCGGCTATCGCTTCAGAATTAGGTGAAAGAGCTGAATGACACTTCTTAAAATTCGCAACCAAACGCACGATTCCAATGTTGACGAATTTTACATGAAACCAACCCGTACTCAGCAAGATAGACCTTACATATGATGTCTGCTTACAAGTAGTCGCATAAGATAGTGTATGCAACTATGAATTTGTTGCAAACATGATTTCTGTTCTTCCTTCACAATTTTGGCATGCTTCTATAGCAGATTTTTACCTACCTGGACGTTTTTGAGATGTTGTACCATCAGGCTCCAAAGACTGTCCAACAGTCTCATACACAGTAAATTGTTGGTGTTCAACAATACTAGCTACACCACGTATTAGTTTTAACAGTTCTCAATGCATATAATTCCTTTTCTCTCAAATTCAAATTTCTCTCCTTTGGTAGGAGTATATATTGGAAACTTAATAATATCAAGATATTTTGAAATGTTTTAATTACTACAGTTTTATAAGCAGAAACTTCCTGAAAAGATTGTTTTTAATGAAATACATTTGTTTTCCTTATCATATCGTTCTCCAATGAGACAACCGCGTGTCTAAGAACTTACAACACTAAACTCTGGGGTTCGATTCCCCGCGATGGACAGAGTAAATAGCCCAATATTTCTTTGCTCAAGAACAAACAAACAAATCTTATCTTCAACAAAGATTTAAGTACTGTAAGTGGTACTTTAAGAAGATTTTTTTTTAATTTTCAATCACAATTGTAGAATGGACATAAATTAATGTCAGTTAAAAGTTTTAAACATTTTAGCCAATATTTTAGCCAATAGTTTAGCTATATTTTAGCCAATATTTTAGCTATATTTTAAAATGCTGTTTTTCTGTTGTTTTTTTTATGTTATGATATCTTAACCACGATAAAAATTTCTGCTGTGAAGCCAACAATGATAACCGAATTAAAAAGTAAATATCCCTTTATTACTCTATCAATAATCGTTTTATAAAACCCACAATTTTTTGTGATTGCTTATGATTAATTTTATTATGTACATCTGCTTAAAACTTTAAATGTTATGTTCAAGAAACACTGCTTACCAAACAGAAATTCATTGTAAATCGATGAATATTTGGAAGATATTTCCGTATTTCCTGTTCAGTTAAATATTATATGTTTTGAGTTAACTTGGATCCAGGGCTAGTATAAAGCAGATGAAGTGCATAAAATTTTTATTTCTTGGAAATATTTTTGTAATGAGCAATTCAATTCATGTACTAAAAGTTTTAAATGTCACATCTTTTTTTCGAGTCATTTTTGTATATATATATATATATATTATGCTGATCACTATTACGACTGATATAAAAGCAGACCGATGCATTTTAGAAATACTGGGATATTTAAAAGAAATAACTATACTATTCATCTTTAACCATCTTGATAATGAAACTTAAATACCTTATACTCTAAAAAATGTTTCCAATGGGCTATCTGTACTCTGCCCACCACGGTTTCTGGCGTTGTAAAAATGTTTCAAAAAATAATTTGTTGTTTTTTGTTTGAAGTTAAGTACAAAGCTACACAATGGGCTATCTGCCCACCACGCGTATCAAAACCCCGTTTCTAGCGTTTTAAATCTACAGACATACCGCTGTGCTACTGGGGGGGGGGGGGGTTGTAGTTTTTCTAGGAAGTATCACTATTATCAAAATATGTGGTGTGATATGATACATAATATTTTTTATCTAAAGTTTTTAAAGCTTTTGTAGATTTTCAAGTTAATTTTTATCGCACTTCATTATATAAAGATATCAATTCAAGAAATTATTTCAAATATTCACAAAACCAATATTCTGGCTAAATTTTTATATTTCGAGATTACATTCTGTATTATTACTGAAATGTATCCTTCTAGTTTTATGAAACTAATTAAGCAAACAGTTTCTGCTTCGTACAGATGAAATTTTTCGAATACCGTTGAAACAAAAATATTTTAATCATCCGTTGGATAGTATATACTTCTAAGGTTATTGTGAAAATCTCTACATAACACGTGTAACTAAAGAATGACTTTCTCTTAAGTTGGGATTACACAAAAATATTTCACGATACTTCAAATAGTTAACCAGAATCTGAGAATTTTATTAAAATTGTCTACATTGATGTAAAAATGCTTTAAAGTTTGATGTGTGTATAAATGGTACCGTTCCCATGAATATGAATTTGTCACGCGAGAACAGTTTTTACATGAGGACGTAAAAGCTCCGAAGAGTGACTTCTTCACTCCAATAATTCCTACGAAGACCCAGAGGGATATTGTGGAATGCGATTACTGCTCAACTGTGAACGTGAAAGCTTTTCGTATTCACTGATTCTTTAAAACGGTAGTTTCCGTCACACATTCGTCATTATACAGTTCCTTTCATATCATGCTGGAAAACCTGATGTAAATGATTTTGCATTCTTTTTTTCAAATTATTCTTATTGATAAACGAATCCTACCGTCCAGTTGAAGTACGGTACTTAATGTAGTGACTCTAAATGTAACACTTGTTTCTGGCTTCCATCATATGTTACCATTTCTCACGCTGTTTAATGATACTGTACGAATAAACATTCTCTCAACCGTGAATTGTCAAACCAATACTTCACATTTATTCGAATATAACTAAAAAAGTAGTTATAGATATGTTATAAAGCAAATATGATGTTGGTCCAAAGTGTTATTTTCCTTTGGCTTCGTATAAAGGAAATTTAGTTCAATCTCGTGATGCCCATCCACCAGCATAGGCAAAAATGTTTATTAAAAAAGGCACACAGAGTTTCTCATCTATAATGCCCTCACGCTGTGCTTTTGGATTGCTGTTTATTCAATGCTTTTCATTTAGATTAGATGGGAAGTTATTCATTCTGAAAAACCTTTAGACAGTAGGCATACTATGATGCATGACTCGTTTAGCTATGGAATGATACTGAAAGTTTAAGAAAAAGTGGGTACAAAAAGAACTGATTATTATCATTAAGTGTTATTCTAAAAAGAGTGAAATATCTTGAATATTTGAGGTGTTAAGCCAACTATTGTTCTACAAATATATCTTACATATTTGAGGTGTTAAGCCAACTATTGTTACTACAAATATATCTTACATATTTGAGTTGTTAAGCCAACTATTGTTACTACAAATATATCTTACATATTTGAGGTGTTAAGCCAACTATTGTTACTACAAATATATCTTACATATTTGAGGTGTTAAGCCAACTATTGTTACTACAAATATATCTTACATATTTGAGGTGTTAAGCCAACTATTGTTACTACAAATATACCTCACATATTTGAGTTGTTAAGCCAACTATTGTTACTACAAATATCGCTTGTACTACTTCAAATGCAAAAACAAAAATCCATATAATAATAATTTTGTTAATTCTTAACTACTATAATAGGGCAAGTACACGTAAGTTTTAAATATATACTACATTTCATTTATTTTTTGATCGAAGAAGGCGAGAGATGTGCAACAGTTTTGAATATCTTTTTATTTGCTACGTAACAACTCAAACTTTATTTGAACTACTTAATCTATATTGTGCAAGTTTAATAAATGTTGACCTTATAATTTTGTAAGTTGCACGACGCTATTCAAAAATGTTGCAAAAGAAACATATGAGCAAGTTATAATATTTTTGTGTAGTTGTCTATAGCTGAAATTGTTTTTAACTTATGCCTTCTATTGGAAAATTTCGCTGTATTTAATTTTTAATTAGATGCTTTGCCGGTTTCGATTTTGTCTAAATGGTTAATGGGTTCTGTATATGCTCACAATAAAGCAACTAACGAACACTCTGGTTTCTATTAGAAGTCACGAATGAAATATCCACCACTTCGATAAATACCAAATTTTTGTTAAGGTAAAATCTTGTTTCATCTTTTGTGAATCTTTATTACAACTCAATACTTTTTGAAATATCGGAACAAACTAAAGTATGCAGTACATTGATTACCGCAGTAAATTCGGGGTTGATTAATATATTGGAAACTTAAAATACAAGTATTAAAAGAATTCGTTTACAAAAGTTTCGAACTAAAAATATCTCCGTGAGATGGATCTTTACCTTGTGCAAACTTAACAAAATATATATTTTAATAATGCTATTAAAAAACATTTCTGTTATAAACATTTCTACGTAAAAAAAAATCCAAAAATATTAAACAGTTAGGTAATATGCATGTATCTGTAACGCATATTTAAAGAAAAACATCACGTTTGCAGCAGTGTATCTACTACATTCCCTTTGAATTCCAATAAGCAATCTAATTGCGTATGACAACGTGGATCGTGCTCTTTCTCTGTATACCTATATGTATATATATATATATAGCTGTTTGTATACATTAACGTATCTTTCAATTCTCAGCAATTGTAGCCCTCGCTATGTCCGTAAGACAATTGTTATACAGGTGTATCAAAGTAATACGATGAAATAATTCGGCAAGTTAAAGTCATCACTGGATTATAAAATTATTATATTTAAAAATGTACAAAATATAATGTAGATCATGCTAGCTTAGTACATAATATATATAAGTTTTAGCCCCCCCAGTGGCACAGCGGTATGTCTGCGGACTTACAACGCTAAAAACCGGGTTTCGATACCGGTGGTGAGCAGAGCACAGATAGCTCATTGTGTAGCTTTGCGCTTAACTTCAAACAAACAAACAATATAAGTTTTAAGAAAACAAGTTAAATATAACTGATTAATCGACTACATGCCATGTTTCTTCCATAAAGAGATTTTACCTCATGAGACGCGTGTCAAATTATTGTTCAATTTCCATTCAAAAATCTTTAAAACTTTATATTTTTATTTACTCTACAACAATGACTTGATTACGCACGGAAGATAAAGCTAGTCTAATATTGTCTCATAGTTACCTAGATAATACGTTTCGTATGCATTGATAGACTGTTGTCAATCATTTGGCAAATGCTGACAAGCAAATAAAAAAGAAGATTCATCACATTCAGTATAATTGTGTAACCTTCCTTCTTAGAACTGAAGTTTTATCTACAAGATGAATTGAAATCAAATATTTTCTGAATCGGCTAATGGGTTAAAATTATATTAATTAAAACTTATGATATAAAAAAGTGGGTAGAACATAAGATTTGTTTGTTTGTCATACAAAAGGTTACACAATGAGTTATCTGTCCTGTATCCATCACTGGTATCAAAACTCGGTTTTAGCGTTATGAGGCTCCAGACCTGCCGCGGAGACATTGGGGGTGGGAGTAGGATTTAAGGTATAACTCCAAATATTTTTACTTAATTATTTTTATTCAGATGTTTATGTTTGACGTTCGCGTGTGTGAGAGATTGGAATTATATACGTTCATCAATATTATAAATCATTTCACTTCATACTAAAACTATGAAACTACAATTTTAATGACGTCAGCCTAAATACATTGAAATTTCTATAGGCTATAAGAAATTCTCGTAGTACGTTGTCAACCAGAGTAATAAAGTGTTCTTTGAACTTTAATTACTATTTCCGTACCAATAGAATATATATAGTGTAACACTATAAAAACAAACATTCTGATCTACATCTGTAAGAAAAGACATTGAAGAATGAAGAGGTTATTTTCAATCACATGAATTAATGACAATTTCTAGCCCTGTCTACAGAGACTTTGATTTATGTGATAAAATAACTGCTATTGTTTGCAGGTGCGTAAGCTTTATCTATGTAGTAAACCATTAAGGTCAGTTGTAACAGCGTCATATCCAAGTGCTTTTCTTCGCATTATAACACTTTTCTTGTCTATGTTAATAAAACATTATTTACCATCTTAAACCTTGGAAACAACGTACTTGTTGTTTTGTTGTTATTTTATTCTAACACCGGTAATTTCCCTTTTTCCCGTCACTTTGGGTTAATGTTAAAGCTGAAACATAAAATTAATTGATATGCTAATTACATATCATATAGTCTCATACTGTCTACTAATACTTTCATTTTGCTTGAGCTTTGTTTATGGTTTAAAAAAAAACGTTATACTTTGAAATATTAGCTTTAAACGACTTATATGGCTCATTATTGTGGCTCAAATACAGCTAACGTAACTGAAAACGAAGGAATAATATACTTGTAATTATAAGGTTCAAAGCTATCTTTAATTTTTCCAACCTTGTTTATTAAAAATAATTGATTTACATTATAATTTATTAACTAATTGAAACATATATATATATATTAATGAAACAAACTATTTTTAAAACTCAAAGCACCTTACATTAGCTGCAAAAGCATAAACCACTTGCATCCTTACCTTTATTAAATCACAGCAAATAAAACGTTGAAAGGAAATCTTGTATATGTCAGATATTACTATTAGTCGTTATCGAGAACCAGCTGCTAAGATTCTCACGTGATAAAAAAACACTAGATATGATGCAGCGTTGGAGAAGAGCACTTAATGATTTTTGTAGGTTTCGATAGTTCTAGTGGTGTATCTTGTATTAAATATTTCGCTGTAACTCAACATTCAAAATACACACTAACAGTGTAAAATACCGGAAAAGCTATTCCTTGGTATAAGATTTAAATGATTTATCAATCATATATGGTTTAAGTACACTCATAGGGTTGTATTCAACATTCAACTTAAATGTTCCTGTTTTATGTTAACATAATGACCACTGTGATTATCTCATTAACATATCTTTAATAAATGTAATCCGTAATTCCATATATTCAATGTAGAAATTTTGTGCAACCCATCATAAAATCAGCTTCCCGGTATATTTAAGGGGGCACAAGTTCTCAGTGGTTCAGCAATAAGCTTGTGGTAATGTACTGCTAAAATTCGGGATCTATTGACTGCGGTGGACGAAGATACCCCATTGCGCAGCTTTGGTTTGAGTTATGGGTAAAGCTATCTACACTAGCCGTCCCTAATTTAGCAGTTAAAGACTAGAGGGAAGGTAGTTAGTCATCACACCGACCGCCAACTCATGGGCTACTCTTTCACCAACGAATAGTGGAATTGACCGTCACTTTTTAACGCCTCCACGGCTTTAAGGGTAAGGACGTTTGGTGGGACGGGGATTTCAACCCGCGACCCTCAGATTGTGAGTCAAGCGCTTTGGACCTCACAAGAAAGAAACAAATTGAAATGTTCACCACATGGAAACAAACAATCAGTTCCAATTTTGTTAATGCCGTTGTTTAGTCTACAATTCTTATTAACTTTGCGTATACTATTCACGTTTCTAAATCATATGTAAATATAAAATTTTATATTCAATATTTATTTATTAAGGAATACAATAACAAGTAAAACGTTAGTACTAAATCCAGATTGAGGTTTGACAATTTTGCCAGAAAGAAAAGAAACTTAAAGCGTTTTTGATAGCCTCGCTTATATATTAACGTTTATACTAACAAGGATTCAAATAAATTCTTTGTACATTATAAGAACTTAAAGCAGCAAAATAAAGGAACCTCGTTAGCTCATATGCTGTAATGATAACCGAAACATTACAAGAGTTATGTAATGATTAGTTATTAAGAGCAATATTCCATAGAATCATTCTATTCCAGTTTAGTAAAGCAGGTCAAACAGTAAATTAAGCTTTTGTGTTTTCTTTTCCCTTATCATTTGTTACAAAAAGATACCTCAAGTAAACATTTCTAATGTCATCTATTGGTAATAAATGTTTTTTTCATTGATTTTGGCAAAATTGTTTTATGAATGAAATACTAAGGGTATTATATTAATGAAATGTTATTATTAGGCCTAACTCAACAAGAAAGGAATTTGGGCTTACAATAATAAAGAAAGAGAAATGTTTATAAAGTACTAAAAATTGGTTTAGTTTACAGAATAACTGCTTGGTGAAAAACAAATCCAAACACAGATCTCGTGCTTTAGCACACAATATCGCTAGTCAGAGATTTCTTTATCTACGACACAAAATTTAAAGCCATCAATTTATGATATTCCCTCTTTTAAGATATTTGAAAATATGATATCAAGTACGTAATTCAAAATTCAGCAACTATGTATGTAATTCAACATATAACTGGTTGTTTGGCTTCATTTTCAAGTCAGACATGAGAGAAGAGAAACGCAAGGCTTAGGGAAGTACTGTTCACTTGAGACAATACGAAAAACGCCCTGATATGCTTGTTCCTTTATATTGTAATGCGTATTTTCTTTTTTTCATTCGTTTCTTTTCTCTTTTGTAGTCATGACCATTACATAGATAAGTGTGAGATGCTGAAGAACTGAAGAGTTAATACGTTCGTAATTTATTTCATCACTTCAATAGATTTGCACTCGTGTTAACATACACTTCAATAGATTTGAACTCGTGTTACCATACACTTCAATTGAGTTGAACTCGTGTTAACATACACTTCAATAGATTTGAACTCGTGTTACCATACACTTCAATAGATTTGAACTCGTATTACCATACACTTCAATAGATTTGAACTCGTGTTACCATACACTTAAATAGATTTGCACTCGTATTAACATACACTTCAATAGATTTGCACTCGTGTTGACATATAATGGGGCCAAATATAAAATAAATCTAGAATTAGATTAGTGAAAGGTATTACCTTGGAAAGCTAATGACATTGCAGGGGTAGCCTCCGCCCTCCGTTAGCACTGGCTCTGTGAATTCTGCTCAATGTATTTATTTATTTATAAGGAAAACGAAAATATTAAAAGTTGGTTGCATTCAGAGCTAAGACTATAAGAACGATTGTGGTACAAAATGACTTCACAATAGTAGGAAGACAGTTTCCCGTAATAACTATCTCATAATGCCCAATCAAAAAATTTCAAGACGACCGGTGGTACTTGAATTGCGTCATTTATTTAAAAACGTTTTAGAAATATGATGATTTTCATAATATTAAGGTGAGAAATATACGTGAAATGTCCATATATGCGGCAAGCTATTAAAAATATTCTAAAGCTAACAATGATAATTTTATGTGTTTTTTCGCAATTAAACACAAAGCTACATAATGGGCTATCTGTGCTGTACCCACCACGGGTATTGATAGATAGTTTTTAGCATTATAAGCCATCAGATTCACCGCTGAACAACTGGATGCTGGTATTTTTATGATATGTTACGTACTAGAATTTCGAATAGTCTAAAGCCGACTTAACTGATAATTTAAATTTAATAGTTAAATTGTACTTTGGATTTAGTATTTAAATATATGCCGATATATTAGTCAATTTACGATATTTGTCAACAAGATTGATACACACCGTCTTCGTTTTTAACACAAATATGTTTTAATATACACACAACAATACAATTTACAGTAACAATTATTACAAATAGTTATTACAAACAAAGATTTATAAACAAAAGTTTCACAAACTTACAAACAATATAAAATCGTTCTAGTTTGGAACTTCCTTAATATCTTATCGAGGGTTTACGATGAGCAAGTTAATTACGAGTTGATATAAGTATGATTCGCTGGGAAACTAGCTAGCTTTGTCCTTGGCCACACACGCTAGGTTTCCACCGTTCAAGTTAGGTAATTTTTTCGTAAAAATACTAATGTCCGATGAGAATCAACTGAAGTTAAATAATTTGTAATGTCCGAACTTTGTAAAGGTTCCTGGTCAAATATCTGAAGTTTTCCGATTGATAAGTGTTATAGAAATCACAGTTATAGCTTTCGAAGTTTATAACACACTGATTATAGCGAAATACTAATAAACATTCTTTTTGGCGCGTCGCCTTGGTTATATTTATAGGCGTGGGAAGATTTTCTAGAAAATTCAGATTACGTAACAATACTGATTAAATCGTTTATGTACACACATATACTTTTGATTCTTACTCTCGAGAATTTTCTACAACTTTGGAGAATAGGCGGGAGTTTCGCAATACATATCTAAAACTACAAGCTATGCAATTTTTTAAATATAAACTTAATTTAAACAACGTTGATATTAAAATAAATACATAACAACAAATTCGTTACAGATAATAAAATTATTTCAATATTACACAAAGATAAAACTAAAGCTTGATTGCATTCATGCACCCAAGCAGTTGTCACATAGTTCGGGAACAGCTTTTTTTTTACGAATCTCTTATACAGATTTATATCCCTATTTCAAATTAATCACATATTTATATGCATTTGAAATAGAAGTTGACATTTGATTGTTCGACGAACAACCAACTAGCAACGCTACTGCATTTCAAACTGTGATAAACTTATCCTGTCTGAGATGGCCAAAAAGTAAAAACTTCGTCGAACAATCAAATTAATCACTTCTCAAACGTAGCCAGTTTCTTTTCTGGCGCATCGTGCTTCCGTATGTTAAAATTAACAGAAAAATGCCTTTTATTTTTTGTACAATTAGACATCAAGTACTTATTAGTTGTTTCAGCCAACTACACTTTTGGTAACTGATTATAGTAAGTGTGTTACTGAAAGTAGTGGGCTGAAACAACCAATAAATATCTTATCTCTAATCGTGTCAAACAAAAGTTGTTTTTGTTTTACTTTTAACGTTATGTAGTCTACTTTATGAATATTTTATTTTCTTTAATTTATTATTCAAATCGAATTATATATCAATTAATTCGAAATAGTGTACAACCCAATAGAGCTCCTTTGATTACTAATGAATATTGTATTTATTTTTAGTATGATACATTGATTCTTTCCAGTCTAAAATGAATAATTAATTATACTTACTTATTAAAAAAGCCGATAAAGGGTGTATGAATTTATGAACTAATTTATGCACTAATAAAATTCTATTATTATAGAATACCAATTCGAGATAATTGAAAACTAAATAAAAACAAGGATATAACACCTCGTGTCATTTTTGTTTTATGTTAGCTTTCATAAAATGTCTTAATTGTAACAGCCTATGAGGTATACCTATATACTTTATGTGTTTTCATAAATTTCCCAATGTTTATAAACATATGGATTTTAATATAATATATTTTCACTATAATAGTTTGAGATCCGTACCAAGACATAACATAATTTTATCAAACACCCACATGTATATGTGTGTATGTGTTTCTTTGTTTCCTTGTTGTTAAGCGCAAAACTACACACTTGACTATCTTTGCTCGAAGTCCGATTTTTAGCATTATAATCCCTCAGACTTACCGCTTAGCCGCCGGGTGGAATTTTGTGCGTATGTATATATATATGGGTGGGGGGTGTCATATATGTGTATATGTTGTGTATAGCCTGTAGTTTTAATTTTTTATTTTAATTTAAGCGTTTCTATTAACTTTGGCTAAACGTCACAAGATCATCACGTATTTCAACATCTTCAAACAGTTGTTGGCAAGATGAGGTGTTTGGTTGTTTGTTGAGTCAACCAGTTAGTTACTTCATCGCTATAAATTTCGTGTTTGCGCTCTCAACGAATTATTAGAAACACGAGAAGCGAGCGAGTGGAATTTTTATTGAGACATTATTTATTTACGAAGCGTTAGTTACGTGGAAACTGGTCAAGATGTAAAGCTTGTAGTCGAAAAATATATATATACCTTTTTCGTTTCGTCATGACGTGGACTGGATTTGGCAATAGTTTTTACGGAATGATCCACCATATAAGCCTTTACAACAATATACGTATATATCTACCCTTAATTATAATAACCTTGCAGTTTGCAATATATTCTTGTATTTAGTGTGTTTACCTTTCTAGTCTCCTAATGCTGCCTATGCATTAAAATATCGTCACAAACTGCCACATGTCTTAGCGTTATTTTTTTTGTTATTATTATTGTAAAAGGCCTGTCTTATTTATAAAGAGAGAAATAAAAACAAGTAAATGATGTTTTTAGTATTAAACAACCATAAATCCAGTGAGCATGGTATCAGTTTCGCAGCTTAAGTGCTATTGAGAGCTCTTTCGTTATATTATTCCAGTTGAAAGTTAATTTATATTGTTTAATCTATCTTTCTTTTTATTTGTTTAACCAAAAGCAATTGGAAGCATACCTTGAAAATGAAGTGTCATGTCTGACCACTGAGGCTACATTTAAATGTAGTGATCCCACCTTTGATCTTAATCACAGCCTACATTGTTTTACTAATTTTGCCTCCTACCGTTGTACACATATGATGGAATAGACCGTCACCCTAATGTAACAAGATTTCGGAGTCTTGGTTTTTTTTCTTCGATACGTTACATAGCGATTCAGTTGATTTGAGATCAAGACTCTGAACAGATTTTGATGGTTGTTTACCCTACAGTGTTCATTAATGTAGTCGAAGCAACATTGTCCAGAAAGTCGCAATACGATAACACATGCATAATTGTTTTCAGTAGACAAAACTCAAGCAAGATCTATAATTTGAACCTACTCTCACCATTTATAGTTAAGACATTTTAGGCCATTTAAAACATTCTGTGGGCTATCATCTTATTATTAACGTTTGTTCTTCAGTAACATTGAAGTTAACAAGTTTAAGCCAATTCTCAACAAGGGTTTTGTTTTTGTCAACACATATTTTACACTTTTGTTAACAATTTTAGTGTCAATATGCTAACTTCAATACATTCACACACCTTATTACTCGCCCCCCCCCCAGTGGCAGAGTGGTATGTCTGCAGAATTATACCGCCAGAAACCGGGTTCCGATACCCGTGGTGGGCAGAGCACAGATAGCCTTTTGTGTGGCTTTGTGCTTAATAACAAACAACAACAACCCTTTTTTGTCTAATATACGTTTCAGAACCTTGTAGCATGTAGGAAATAAACACACATGTTAGATATTGCTTAGCGACGTGTTATTACCCTTTAGAGATTAAGAAATACGGGGAATTGCTTTCTTTAGGTTGCCAAGAAGCCAAACACATTCCGTTAATTTAAAAAAATGGATCATGTTTTAAAACAAGTGGGCGATCGTGTTTCTATTCTTTAGCGTGACACATTTACTTTAACACTTCTTCATGAGAAGGCTTTTCACTTACAAACAACTAATAAAATTAGTAATGGGTTTATACTGACTAAACTCAGTTAAGTTCAATAGTTTGATTCACAAGATACTGATAAGAATTTGTACTATAATCCTTTTAGTGTCATTCAAAGTCGAGACACTTGCTTCTCTTCTCTTAAACCTAAAACATTAGAAAGCGCTTACTAATTTTAGTATCCAAATTCACACTTTAGAGAAACAAAATGCTTTTACAAATACTTTCTCGGCAGTATGATGATAAAGAAAATATTTTTCTTCAATTTCTCGTACTAATAGATACGAAAATCGTAACATGGAAATATATTATCTTATACACAGGTTTGAGTATTTTATATAAAACTCATAATGTCTTTGTAATCTTTGTTGTCATGTCAGATCTTGCTCTATCTACCTACGTGCATCGTGGCAATAGCCGTGCAATGTATTTTCTGTTGTAAAAGGCTCCGTCGTAAGACTATCATGTCCAAACCACACCACTCCTTCCTGTTTGCTTTCCATAATCCATCTGCTGTACGAGGATGACGGTTTTGCAACGCTTGTTTCAAAAGTACGATCAAACACAAATAATCTAGAGGCGCTGTGTTCGATGACTTGAACGTTATATCTTCTATTGAATAGCGTTAATACCCGTTTTCTTCTCCAGCTTCAGGATGCATACGAATGTTGAATGGATACGTCGTGGAAGCAACTTAAATATACGTGACTCGTGTCAATTTTTCAAACGGAGATCCCTCTTAATTGTGTAGCGTTCTCTTACCTGGGGCACTTGGGCGGCTTTTGTCACTGACTTTTGAATTCGTGGATTCTCGCCTGTTACAAGACATTGCACTTTGCTTACCACGGCTGGGGTACGACTTGTTGCAAATTTCTTTATGAATGATCTTAATGTCCAAATTGATTAATATTCATCAGTTCTCCAATGCCATTAAGCGCAAGGCATATATAATCTTCTAAAAAAGTCTAAATTCTTAACTAATCATATCTTTATAACTGGAATGTATGAATATTTTATGTAGGAAAGGGCTGTTTTATACCCTTCCCAAAAGTGATCAGTTTCATACCCTTCCCAAAAATGATCAGTTTGCTGTGGCAGCACACTACCTACGCAGTGTTAACCAATATATTAAAATGTATTTATTATACACATTCGTTCCATTGCGATTTTAAACTGGCTGTGATTATCACGTAATGATTTCCATAATCAAAATCACTTTAAATCACATTCAATCGTGTATTAGGTAAAAAACTCGTACCATGAACCATCTGAAAAGTGTAATTTTGAAACAGTCTTGCTAAATGAGGCTTTTAATGGCTTTAAATGTGTTTTGGTATAGGTCTGTACTTTTATTCTGTTTTATATTGACAGAGAGTTTGAAGGCGGTCAGTTTCTCAGCTATATTTGACCATATTGTCATGACCTTTAACAGAGGTGAATTTTAATGTCCAAACATATTAGCTCTCTTTAGTTTATGTATTTTTTCTGAAAGCCATATAAATAAATTTCCATCAGCTGAGAACCTCTATCAGTGAACGAGTAAAGCTATTGATATTTTTCGAACCTACAATTCTAACCAGCTAACAATTTCTCTTACCAAAGATAAAGAAATTCGGAGTACTAGAATTATCCAGAAAGCTGAATAGTATCAAAAAATTAACATATGCGTGCATTACGTCAACGAATGTTACCTCACAGACTTTATCCTAAAAAATTATGCATTTCACTTATATATTAGGTCGTCAAGAAATTAATGTCGCGTTTTTCAACACTTTCATTACCCCCCCCCAAAAAAAAACGTACATCACGTTTAATAGTTAAACGAACCGCCTCTACGTCACGTTAGTGTAGCCTATATAATTTGTAAAGTTTAGTATACTCTAATCCCCTATAGTGATGGCACACGACGGGACACACATTCGGCATATAATGCT
>NW_013665861.1:106263-136674 GCF_000517525.1 Limulus polyphemus | reverse complement strand
GGAAAAGACATCATCGATAAGAATAGGAGAATATTTCATTTCATTAAGTGTTTTGTTTTGATATATAAATAATTCGGGTTTTTTCATCCAAAAAAGCGACATTCATTTCTTGACGACCTAATATAATGTAAGACAGAAATTGCATTTGACACAGAGTCTATATAGGGTTAATGACATAGTAAATTATAAAATACAAAAAAAAAACTTTATCATGATACACATATCAGATATCAATTGCACAAGAATGAATCATTACATTATTTAGATATTATTCCTTAGTAAAGATCAAAATTGAATTAAAGATATAAATATAGGCTTATATGTAATTTAGAACAGAATCTATTGCAAAATCAGATTTAGGTTTTAGACGTAATTAATCTCATACTTAACTACGTAACCTACAACTAATAACTGGAAACTTTAGACGGTTGAGAATGTTATATGAAATTATCTTAAACATGCAAATCATAAAGTCACGTGACGACCACAGTTGATTTAAGTCGCAGTGAAACAAAATGTATCAAAATTATATTTTGACATTCTTAATGTTTCGTAGGTAGTGTGATGCCACCGAAAACTGATCACTTTTGGTATACAACAACCCTTTTCCGTCGCAAAATATTCATACACTCAGACTATAAGTATGTATTTAGATCAAAGATTTAGAATTTCTAAGACGGTGGTATCCCTTCTTTTAAATAGTTTTGGGAAACGATCCATTTGTAGCACCAGTACGACCGAGAAATAAAACTGCAACAAATCGTATCCCGTTAATGGTAAGAAAAATTTGGGGCTTTGCAATAGATGATAATCTACGAACACAAAGATCAATGATAAAATGTGTCTTTGTGTCACAGGCAGCTATAAGTTATATAATCAAGAAGAATATTCGTCTTAAAAGGCGATACAAGCTATTTCCACGACATATTTTTTCAACTGTCGAATACCTCAAACACTTGGAGAATGAAACATGTGTTCATGCTATTCTATATGCAGCATCTATAGATTTTTGTGCGATCGAACTGTTGAAACGAGCTTTGAGAAACCGTCGTCCTCGTACATAAGGTGGCTTATGTAAAGCCACAGAGTGGAGAGGTGGACTTTGGACATGACAGTCTTATGCCGGAGCCTTTTGCAAGGAAAGTATTCCAAAGAGCAATTGTCAAGATGCACAGTCGTCAGATAGAGCATGAGCGGACGTGGCAACATAGACTGTGGCGATGTGATGACACTTCAGAATCGTTTTAATATAACGTATTCAACCTCCTGGTAAACTTTACAAGATGAATAATCACCTCACGCATTAAAAAAATTCATCATATGAATTGGTGACAAAGCTCTAAAATTTTTCCTAAAGAAATGGATTCAGAAACTATCTGAACTCTTCCAGGTAGCGTGATTCTACATCTTGCAACTTTAACAGTCAAATTCCAGGGGTAACTATATATAGTTAGGTGGTATTTCTTTACGTCACAGATTCTTGAGGTCAAACCTAAATCATCGTTAACCCACTGAATAGTTAGGGTCTCCGATTACATACTTGTATTAAAAGACATTTAAAGACATTTAACATTGTGTGATGACACCAGATTTCAGCTGATATAAAATAATCGGATGTTTTCTAAATATTTATGGTTGATAAAGTCCTTTTATTCTGGATCCAGAAAACATTCCATAATAACTAAATCTGGCAAAAGTCACTTTAATAGTAATAATGTCATGGTATTTCTATATCTTTTAGGGCCTAGTAGTTAACGTTCATGTCTTTTTACCTCAGGAACAAAATTACGCTCCGAACTTTGGGCCTGTGTGTGCGTTATAAGAGTGACAGTCAAAATCTACTATCCGGTCAAACAATGGTAATTTACGAGTTGGTGGTGGATGCTGTTGATTTACTGTTTTCCCCCTAGTGTATAAGTTCAAAATTAGGGACAACTAGCACCTTTGCGCGAACGTCCAAAAACAAACACACAAACCATACCTCTTAAGAAGACGGTACAAAGGTGAACGAGGCACCAAATGAACTAAAGCTACTAAGTCAATAAATAAACAGGATACCTACCGGTACCAAGGATTTGACAAAAAAAAAGAAAATAGTTTATATTATTCATATATCTTCACAGAGGATTTAATTATATATATATATATATATATAATACTGGATTATACATTGTATTCAAAGTAACAACCAAACAGAGCTCCTTTGACTGCTATATATTGCTATGTACTTAATTTAAATATACAGTACAACTTAACTTAAAAAGAATACGCCTGTTTTGTTTGTTGTTTTTCCTGTTTTGGGAGATAAATAGAAACAGCAGAGAAACGTGTTTTCAGTTTATGGCCTAGTAGTTTACAGTTACTTAACGATATGTTTTGTTAGAACAAGTAGTTAATCTATTCAATTATGAAATTACTGCATTTTTTAAAAACTGTTTTTAAAGTATTTAAACCAAACGCTGGTTGTAAATGTGAATAAACTGACTGTCAGAGTTTAGCTAACGTATAAAAGGTTTTAATCACTTTGAAGGTTTACTTAATTTAAGTTACCACAAGAAAAATCAAAACAATATTTGTTTTTGTTATTGTTAAGCACAAAGTTACATAATTAGTTATCTGTACTCTGTCCACCGTGAGTATCAAAATTCGATATTTACTCTTTTTAGCCCTCAGATTTATTGCCGATTCAACGGAAGGGGGAACAAAAGAATATAACACAAAGTAATATTTTTATTGATATTTTATCTCGTTAAAACAAAGCCCATTTAGTAATAAAACGTATTTCATTTTAATTTGTGCTGAAGTTTGTTGACTTATATTATTGCTATGTAATCTGCCTGTTCTTGAAATGCTACATTTTTATGCTTAGATAAAACATAAATTGCCTTTCTTTTGATATTAATGTTTTCCAAAAATATTTATTTAAAGTCTAAATGGTGATCGAGAAGAATCAGAAAGTGTATTTACTATGCTTAGATATGATATAAATTGTACTGAAGTCAAACACATTACTTCTGTTGCAATGACAAACTTAATTAGACTCTAGGTCATGTAGTTCGTTCATTACTCTTTCACAACAATTAAACAGGAACATAATTTGCCAGAGAGAGGTTATTAGTTTAAGAATGTAATATTTCTAACAACGTATTCAGCAACTCGTACTTTAGTACTATAATTTACAGTTGTATCAATAAATCTCACTTACTCAAAAAATTATAAATTTTCGAAATAACAATAGTGTACATCACTTGTAGAAATTGTAAAGGTTCAACAATAAAATTTGTTGCTGGCTTTCTGGATCAGTGCTATTGTACTATATATTTCTTAATTGCAAATGATTTTGTGGTTTTACTGTCAGTGCGCAACAAAAAGCAACAGACTTTTGAAATTTTTAATTTTAATTAACAGTTATTGAATGCTTGAGAAATACAACCTGCTTTTTTGCGTTATTACGGTAATAAATCTTTCCAGTAATAGTTCTAGCTCTTCAGTTGGTTTGTTCTCACAGATTTAATAATACGTGAAGACGTTAAAGGTCAAATATGGTATGCCATTGAAATTGGAGTACACGTAATTTAACTATCACGTTGGTCGAGCATGGCTCAAAGGTTAGCGTGGTGGACCGTCGATCAGCGGGTCCAATGTTCTCGTCCTGTTAACAAAAAGATAAAAATCGCCCTCCGCACTTTGAGACCGTGGGTGTGATATAAAGGTCAACAATCAAATCTTACTGTTCGGTCAGACAAGAGTAATCCAAGAGTTAGCAGTGGATGATGTTAATTAGCTGCCATCCATCTAGCCTATAACCTAGACGTTAATGATAGCTATCGCAAATAGCCCTTTAGAAGTTTTGCGCAAATATCGTAAATCAAACAAACGAACGAAGAAATGTAACTTTAATAGGCATATGCTAAGCCCCACGGTAAGTTTGTGGACTTACAACACTAAAATCCGGGGTTCGTTTCCCTCTAGTGGACAAAGTGTAGCTAAATCATTGTGTAGCTTTGCGCGAAAGCAAACAAACAAGCAAACATATGCTAAATGTTTTATGTGCATGTCTTTAAAAATAAAACTTTTGTAATTTAAGATTATTTTACATTTTTACAGTAACAACTTTATTTTCAGCAGTAATTTGGATTTTAGCCTAGCGGACTTACCACCCGCCCTAACATATAACTACGATTGATAACTTACCCCTTTCAATTTTACTTCTGTTGAACGATCTAAATAAATTGAGAAAGATAGTTCTAAAGAAGAAATTATTTGTTCCCTTCTCAACATTTTGAATATCAACATAACCTCAGTTTTACGTATCTTACTGTTTTTCTGATATATATATTCTCATTTAACAAATTGAAACATTATGCTAATAAAGTGGTCGTTCAGTCATCATATAAATATTTAGTCAACTTTGTCAAATATTAAAAAATTGTAACATTTAGACTTTTCTCATTAAGATCAATTTCATTTTACAAACACTGGTAACTCAGTGGTAAGCTTGATAGCTTATAATACTTAAATTCGAGGACTGATATTTGCAGGTGGCACAATGCAGAAGATAGCAAACCAAATTGTGAAATATACTTTCAAAACTAAAATGGTAAAATGTATTTTAAGAATGAAAAGGCATTGAAAATACGTTTCTGATTTTGTTCTGAACATAGTTCAAGGGATTCAGTGGTGAAATAAATACATGTGATAGCTTTATAACTAAACATTGCAAACGAGTTTGAAACTACATATTTTATTGAATTTCACGTAAAGTTTCTTAGGAACTATCTGATCTAGCAGTCCTTAATTTTGAAGTGACACTTTAGAGGAAAGTCAGCTAGTCTACAGCATCTATGCTAAATCATGGGCTACTCTTTACCAACAAATAGTGGTATTGACCCTTACACTATCATGCCAATAGATGAAAGGGCGAGAAAGTTCGGTTTTTCAATCCCGCTACCTACATATTGCGAGAGGCGAGCGACCTAACCACTAGACCATTCCAAGTCAGAGTTTGAAAATAAATTCATTTAACTGTAAATTCAATATTTAGATAACCATCACTAATCAATTAAAATAAAGGGTTAAAATTGTTAATAGTTTGTTGTGTAGTTTTAGCACATTTTCTTGTCTATATATATATGTGTGAATCCCTTTTTGTCAATAAGCCTGCTATCAAAACAGTATTTTTTATAAAATAGCGAGCGTTTATTTATTGTGAAATGACAGCAATATTCATGTATTTAAAATCTATGTTTTATTTCATCCCATGATTCTACAAACGTACAAACAAATTATTCACATGGCTTTCAACTATACCAGAAATTGATTGTATAATTTTTCTAACCACGATTGCAGTATTATTTATCTATTTTTATATGTATAGATACTTATTCACATTTATAATTAGCAAAGTGCATGAGAAACTACATCTACCACACAACCATATTTTATTAGTTTTCTAAATACATTTTGGTTTGATGATTGCATTTTATTACTGCATACATATTGCAAAGAGAAAGTAATAAAAGACTCAATCTGCCTTTAATGTGGCCATGAACTAAGAAAACGATGTTCCATACTAGCGTTTGAATATTAATAGAAGTCAGGTAATTGGTGTTTTTCGGTTATGACTGAGAAAAACCATTAAACTTAGAAATCATATAGATCCAAATATAAGGAATTTAGTAATTGGGAACATATAGAGCACCTAATTAGTTACTGCATCGTCCTCTACATTTTTATGAAAGTTCCATATAAAAGACTTATTGTTTAGCCTTTGTAACACAAAATATGTTACGATATAAATTTTGAAGTAATTTATTCCGATTTTTTTTTTATTATTCCAATCTTCAGTCTAATGTTTCCTAATTATTTTCTTCCATTAAAAAGAAAAATATTCAAAGTCCCCCGGTGAGTTCGATTCCCTGCGGTGGTCCATTGTTTAGTTTTGCGCGAAACCAAACAAGCTAACGCGTGAAAGATTATATTTATCAAAAAATAAGTTAAAAAATACAGTTTTAGAGAACAACTAACACTTATCTTTCTGGATGTATCGAACTAAAAATAAATCATTATTGTTTTAACAAGCGCATTAAGGTTTATATATCTTTCATTGTTCAAACGAGCTGAGAGATAGCAATTTTATATTAAGTTATAAGACTTTTAAGTTCTAAGTCTTTAATGAAACATGAATAGATAGATAAATAGGTAGATGAACAACACCTATCGAACTGTGCTATGGCCTATGACAAACATACCTCCGTCTAAACTCTTAATGAAATATAACTGAAAAAAAGTGGAGATTCAGAAGATAAAAAACATTATATATTACACTTTCTAAGTTAAATGTAACATCCGATATCAATTCTTCCAGTTCAATTGGCTTGTTCTCATGTTTCATAAATACGTCGAAGTGGTTTCCTTTATGTCGAGGTACAAATACAATTTTTCACCAGTCACCAGCTGTAACAAGTAATCCATAAGTTACAGCAGTGCTGTTAATCATAGCCGCCATGGATGTCAGTTTGGTGGATTCACAAAATTTACTGCACTGACTGACAACAACTGCATTTTCTCGAATACTAAAACAAATAAATATTAAGTTAAATTTCTATCGGATTCGACGTGTCTTAGTGACTAGGCACGATGGTTCGTGGTTCGCAGCTTGTTGCTCCAAAGACTCGCTCCACACATTGGAGCTGTGGGATGACGGTCAAATCTCACCATTCGGTTACACAATAGTCCAAAAGCTGGCATTTGATAATGTTGATTACATGCCTTCTCTCTAAACGTTTAATTCAAATTTAAGGTGGGTTATGTGCAGCTTTTTGCGAAAATTCTTACATGAATTCTGACAACAATAATATATTATTATATAAGGAGTTGCATCCATGTGGTAACCGAGCGTTTTAGGTAGATTTGGATGTTCGTTTAAGTTATCGTAAAACTCAATATTTACACAACAATCGACAATATAGTTTCAATGTATTATTAACAAAGTCACTGGCGGATCTTTTTGCAGAACGTCACGTGTGCATGTTTTATTGAGCACGATTACGCTATTTGTAGCATTTAATAAATAATCCACATATCGCAGTTGTGTACGTAGGAATAGTTTGAATGTTCACTTCTGAGGATACAATATCATTATTGTTATTTAAATGTTAATCAAATAGCTTCAAAGAGGGTGAGTTTGTAAAGCTGAATGCTATGAAGTACTACTACTGTTTATCAATAAGTGCAGTTTAATAGGATTATGACAAGCCATACTGAGTTAACTAAACACTCATATATATAACTTAGTTTTAAATAGTTAATATTTTTACATTTTCGGGGTAAGGAATATTTGCATATAAGCGTCCCTACTTTTTACCTGATTAAAGGGAGGTAGTCAAAATCACCCACCATAAATTCTTGGGTTACTCTTGTCTGAACAAATAGTGGAATTTGGCTATCATTCTTAACCGCATCCAAAACCCCAAAAAGTGGAGTGCATTTTGAAGTCAATGGGCTACGAACCAAGTGCTCTTTAATTCATGCTCTCGGAACTTTAACCACTTGCCTCCAGATGGGGGAAAATGTCAAACAGTAATTTGTATTTAAATTGTGGCAGAAGTTATGTTGTTGTTCTTGTTTGTTGTTTTTTTGTTGTTGTTGTTGTTTTACATAAATAGTTCATTAACCTCTGGCTCCCCAGCTGTAAACAAAACGCGGCGTCTTCTAACAGGTAGAAATCCATGAACACAAACGTTAATTACAAAGCCGTCTTTGTGCCCCAGGTAAGAGTATGTAAACTAATCAAATCAAGAAGGATCTCTGTTTCGGAAAGCGATACACGTGTATATAAGTTGTTTTCACGATATATCCGTCCAACTGTCGCATACCTCATGCAGACGGAGAGTTCAACAGGTATCCATGCTATTCCATATAAAGACAAGCCAATCAAGTGCCTAAATGTCTGTGTGATTGGACCGATGAAACGTGTATTGGTAAAAAGTCCTTGTACACTAGATGGATTATGTAATGCTTGCAGGAAAGAGAAATGTGTTTTTCATTACAGCTTTCGACAAACCTTTTTTGCAATTTAAACCATGCGGCAGATAGAGCATGACCAGAAGTGTCGACACCGACTGTAACAACATGGTAAAAACCCAAAATCGTTTTAATATAACGTACGTACCCTCGTTATTGCTGCTATTTTGTCAGTAAAATTATGAAATGTTTACCTTATATTCTCAAGTAACACCAACCAGCCATTGACCAGCCTGCCTAGAATATAAATGCATCAAGACATTTAACATGTTGTACTAAATACAACGCCCACCAGTGGAACTGCGGTATGTATGCGGACTTACAACGCTACAATCCGGGTTTCGATACCCGTGGTGGGCAGAGCACAGATAGTCCATTGTGTAGCTTTGTGCTTAAGTAAAAACAAACTAACTAAAGACAATGCTACATTGGTACTGACGAAATTGTTTATTTGTTTTTACCCTTAACGTTTTTGTTTGTAATTTTTTTATCTATATTAATCTACTCTCTGAAGTTTTTAAAAACTGCCTTACCAACATGGAACATGATTAATGTTGAACTTAGTTCTCAGTAGTAGTTTCAACAGTTTTATAAATAAATTGAAGTGCTAATATTAACATTTAAACCGTACGTTGCTTTAACCCATTATACCGACTTGGTTCAATACACTACAATTAAACGATAATCGGATTCGTATTATTATATTTATGACAATGTAAGCCACAGTTATAAAGTCAATGACAAGTACCTTCTTCATTTCATTGTTAAACAATTATAGTATAGGTGTCTCAGATACTCTTGTCTCAGCTTCCACTTTGGAGTTAATCACGGAGATTAAAGTACTCTAAATTGTTCATTAACCATGGTTAGATCTCAAAGAAAAATCGAGAACTTCCCTCAAGTGTAGAGCAATCAGATGAATGGAAGCTGCATGGCTAATCACAGTAGGCTACTGCAAATTGACTTCACTTATCTCGAAGTGTCATTAACAGAATGTGAACCACTTCCAAACGGATAGTACTGTTTCTAAGGAACTTGTATAAGGCAGACGTTCATTTACAACACAAGGAAGTGATTACCATCTGTCGATTCTGGCTTGCCGCAACCAATGGATACCTGCTCCGAAACTAAATTAAATGTTCGAAGCCGCAACTGGACGCTACATCAGAGTATAAACACTCTAAAACAGACTTCATAAGTCTGTCCTGCATGAAGGACGACCGAAGAAGAGCAATCCGTTCATAGCAAGGAACGTAACAACTACTCTTAAAATGTGTCAAAAACATATCCATTAGACCAATAACGTGATGCAATTGGATTTTTTGTATTATTCTTACTTCAGCCAGCATGGTCTGGTAGTTAAGGTGCTCGAATCGTAATCTGACGGTCGCAGATTCGAATATTCTTCACCGAACATACTCGCTCTTTCAGCTATGGGGGGCGTTATAATGTAACTATTATCGTTGATTAAAATAGTATTCCAAGAGTTGACGGTGGATGATGTTGAGCAGGTGCCGTCCCTCTAGTCTATCACTGCTAAATCAAAGACGGCTAACGCAGATAGCCCTCGTGTAGCTTTGCGCGAAATTGAAAACAACCCAAACCAAACTTCAACCATCAGCCTAATAACAGAGAATCTTGGACTAGATCCTATCCCATTTTCATACAGATAAGTCATACATGTAGTAGTGTTGAAAATATGGTGTGGGCAGGAATAAACATTGTTGGATATAGCGAACTCTATCATTAATGACACTCACTACAGAGACAACATCCTACACTCCTTTATGTTGCCATATACTGGTATAGTTTACTTCAGCGTAATGAATGTTAACGCCTGTTGTCATCGTGTTAAACACATGACGGAGCACTATGAGCCTGATTTGTTTTAAAACTAACTACAAAGTTTCGCTTTAATCCAAAATTATTATAAATTCCTATAATTTTGTGTGCGATGCAGGTTTAAGCTGGAGAACATTCAATATCATTGTAGCATACAATATTATGTGTCAGTATAACTTCACAAAAAATGTTCAGAGATTATGGAAATAAAAAATCAAAATGAGATACCTTGTAAAAAATTCATTTTGTATAAAGGTGCATATAAAATAACTTAATATTTTAATAATGACCTAAACACATCTTAATATAAGGATACTGTTAATGTCCATCATGATATGGAGTATTTTAAAACTTGCCAGAGGAAATATATTTATGTAGGGTTATAAATAACGAACCTGAGAACCATGCGAGGTATACATATATATCTTTTTGAATTTTGAACAACTATTTTTACATCATGATACCTCTTTCATTTAATTATTCAACCTGCAACTACTTATTTCTTTGATTAAAAATAGCTCTAAATAAGTTGGAGATATCACTCTGTAAGAAGATAATTTGGACACAGTTTAATATCTATTTTCCAGAATATCTGCAATGGTTGACCTAAAATAACTGGGATTGCTTTTCGTTAACATTCGCAGAAGAACAACTCTCTACTGAAGTGGTTGACAGTGTGATAGAGCTCTAGATTTCGGAGCTGATGAGTCATCTTCCAATGTGTGCGATACCACAATACATTTCCTGCATTTAAAGCACGTTGTAAAAGTGAAACCAAACCCTCATTATGGGTGGTGGGTGGTAGAGTGCTGTTGAATTCCGTCTGGTCAGTAGTCCAAAATTATGGTAGATAGCTTCAGTAGCTTTGCCATAAATACAAATACTCTGCTGAAATTTTCTCAACTTACATTTATCTAGATGAATTATTTTCTTGATACCTGAAAAACGTGTAAATGGCACTGTGTTTTAACATATTTACATTACAAAATCAGTTTGGTAATAAAAAGAAAATATTTTAGCTTAAGAGCTTTGTTGCGTTGATACTATAATAGTTTAATAAGAGGAATATTGAACTAATTGTTTTACCGAAAAACATAATTACACATATGAGGAACAGAAGCCAATAAAAGTTTAATTCTGCACTAGCATGGATTTAGATCAACTTAGGCAATAAGATAGATCAGCCGATGTTGCTGGTTCTTCTACCACATATTTGTACTCTACAAACAAAGACTAGAGATTTCTTACTTCAATGGAGCTTTCTTTAGCGTCCTACGGAAAAATTGTGTTCGTGCTCTAGGCCTTAGGTTATAAGATTTCGTAAAACAGCTAGTTTTAGCGTCAAAATAATTTACTAAAAATAGCTGCCAGGGCTCGTACATGTTAAAACCTACACGTCGTGCGTAATCGCAAAGAATGGTAACATTCGGAATAGCAATATTGTCTTCAGAAGTGTGACTTCAATTTGCTTTTAGTTCTGAATACTTTATAGAAAGTACTGTACAAGGAAGTTTGATTTTCTGTCCTGCCCTGATCGCTTGTCATATGTATACGAGAAGCAAAGAAATCAGAATTTAATGCTGGTTATCTAAGGTCTAAAGTAAGAAAACACGAAGGTAAAATAGTTGTATTAACCATTTACAAACGTTAACACATCATTCACTCGAAACATTACTCCTACGAATAAGATATTGTTTAGGACATTTTACATAGATTTTTTTTATCTAAAACACTGCTCTAATTTATCAGTTGTTATATAAAAGCGCTTAAACTTTTATACAAAACACTTGAAATTTCATTCTCAAATATAAGCTACGTCAGCAAAAAATATAATAAAATGATATCTCTAAAGAAATACATATGTTACAAGCATGTCTAGAAAATGTCGGTGATTTTATTCAATCTGATTATGCTGTTTTGCATTCACAAACAGTATTCTGCAGATGTCTTGAAGGTCACGTGAAATTTAGAAGACTGCAAAGAAACAAAACAGGACCATTAGCTGTAGAATTGGTTTAGATTTAGTTTCCAACATAACATTACTTCATACGTGACAGCTAAAATTAAGTTAACCTTTCTTAAATAGACAGTTTGCTCACAGAGAGTTCATCGAATAGCCCTTAAGAAATAAAACGTAGTCATAGGGGTAAAGTTATGAATTAATGATAAAGCTTGATTGCAAGTGCATGTATAGTTAAAGAGCAAAACAGACAATGAGTTATGGTTATGTAGCTATTGCTGTACTAAATGTAATTGGGTAAAATGCTCGTTTCCACGACCAAAGTAAAGAATTAAGTTAGGCTTCTTCCATTCCTTGACTCCTATATATCGTAAAACGACATTTATAGTATCCAGCTTCAGAATTATTTTACATTAGTTTCTTAGTTAGATTATATGGTTTCTGATAGGTTATAAAACTGTTTTTTACCCCAAATATTTTGTTTATTTCATTTCTCAATTTTTGTTCAAATCTTGACGAAGGACTATCTGTGCATAGCCGCCCCTATTTCTCAACTGATAGACTAGAAAGATGGCAGCTAACTAACAGCATCTACTGCCAACTTTTGGCTATTCTTGTCTAAATAAATAGTGAGATTTGACTGTCTTACTTGTAGTGCACCATGGCCCTAAAGTAGTGGGCACGGTTTTCAAGCAACGGGACGCGAAAAATCAATCCTCGGATTCACAGTTCGAGCACGCTTTACCCTGTTCCAGCTAAATGACTAGAGATTCGTGCTTTAGAATTATTGTTTTTACCAAAAACAAATAACTGAATAAATGTGCATGAAGTATTTCTATACCAAGCAAACCATCGAAAACATGTATGAAAGTTACTGCTTTTGTACTTGAAACAAAAATGTCAAAAATCCTATGTAAAGCCATTTTTAATCAAAGTATAAATTAATGACTGGAGAATAATGTGATCAATGACGTATTTTCATAACTGCAATATTGTGTACTTATATTATAAAACATATATAGGGCAACATTGTGCAGTAAAATTTATTTAACGTATAGGCTAAACAACGTTTACATTACAGAATGATTATTAAAAATGACTCATCTATAGTTTTGCCTATATTTTAAAATAAAATTGTGTGCTTATATTATAAAATTACGTCACCAAATAAAAATATTATTTATATGTTTGTAGTTGTAAATTAGATTCACGTTTTTAGTTATGCAGTAGTGTTCTTTTTAATAACAAAGACACACATAATGCAAATGTTTCTCTTCTTATTTAATACGTTTATTATCATAAATGAAACATCACCAAATTCCCTTTAAGTTTTGCATTGAAGTTATTTTTATACAATGAAACTCATATTGTAGAAACTTGTTAAACTTACGTTCAACTGACGACACAGATCTCCTAGTGACGAGGTTTAAATAATGTAACTCCATAGTCTTGAGAAATTCTATTCGATAAAACCTTCTTTCCTATGAGACAAGTGCAGTATATAAAGTTAAAACAAACAGAATTTTAAAAAGCTTAATATTGCTGTATAATGTGTATGAACTCTATTTCAAGTTTGTTTGTTTTACTTAACTATGCTACGTAGTTTTAAAATTAATGATAAAGTGGTTCATCTTTAAAAAAATATTGTTGGCCTTAAAAATGAGGTGATACATGTACTTCTCATTGGCACCAAAGTAATGATAGAATCATCAATCATCCTTAACTGACGTGTACCACAGCGGGTGTAGCTACCGCAAAGGAAATTCTCAGATTACATTTCGTTTTCCTATCTTCAATTGGAAAACAAAATACGTAAGGAATATCGAGCGAACTTTTGTATTGTTTATGCTTTTTTTCGATTTGATTTATACTTTGCTGAGACAAAAATAATTTTATTCTGACAAGGCATATGTAGCTAATATTTATAATTTCGTGTGTTAACTTTCCTTGACGGTACGACCTTTTTTCGTTTTCACGCTTTCTTAAAAAAAGAAAGAAAGAAAAACTAATTCGGCTTAAAATATTCTTAGGAGTTGATCAAAACTAAATCCATGATAATTTTTTGATGGAAATTAGATCTTTTAATTGCAGATCTAGATCCCCTAGTTAATACGTTCGCCTATAGCCAAACATCTTTAACAAATTGTTAAAAATCAAAAGCCTATAAAAGAGATGGGAAGCCCAAATTTTGTTTCAAAAACGAAAACGTTCGATCGCATTATATTATAAATATCATATGATAAAAGGGCTTTAATATTTCGTATTCCTAACGATATACTAAATGAAATAAAACTTAAACGATAAAGTGATATTGTTTTATTAAATTTCTTACAGAGGGTTAGTAGTTAGTAGTCTAAGAAGTATTTTAAATATTAGTTTAGATATTAAAACAAAAATGCTTTATCAAAGCACAAACGAATTTTATAATTTCTAAAACAAAAAATTTCATTCTGAAAACCAATTACAATTACGTTTGGTTTGTTGAATATCTGCGCAAAGGAATGAATGTGTTGTTGGTATTTTTATAAAAAAAAAGTAAAGTGCTGCAAAAATATTTGTGTTTAAATAAAGATATACCGCGACTTACATTTAAATAAAGATATACCGCGACTTACATTTAAATAAAGATATACCGCGACTTACATTTAAAAGTGCAATAATAGAATCATGACTTGATATCCGTAGAGTATTATTAGATTTTAAGTTTTATTGAGCTAATTGAAGATTGTCTTTATAATTATACTTAATGTTGAATACAAAGAGTTAAGAAACTCACACCAGATTTTTTGGAGGAACCAAAATAAAGCAATCCCGTAATAATAAAAAAGTTTGGCTTTCCTTACTAATGATCGATTACATTAAGATAAGTAAGTTTGTTTTTTTTTACACAGCAAGTGCTTTAGGACATTCCACATATATTAGTGAAACTACAATTTTTCCCTGTCGACAATATGTAGATAAATTGCCTTATATTGTTTTATAAGTACTGTATGCTTCAAATGTTTCTCACAGAAACGCATGTATTTTATTTTGTATCATATGAATTTATTGCGTTCAGTTTTCACTCTTCGACCTTTTTCTAACAGCCACTATTAAATCACGCAAACATAGAATATTTCTAGCAAATGTTATCATTTCTCACAATGACTTTGGTTGGGCGACGCCTTTGTTTTACAACATAAAGACTTTACTTGGTCTTCGTCTGAATGTATTCTTCTGTTATCTAGCTACTTCCTCGAAATAACTGTTTCGTGTGATAATACTTTCCTTTAGACAAAGAACAAAAGCCAATTGAAGAATGAGTAAGAATATCGCCATCTAGCTCTCTTGGGCTTTTCCTTTCACTGGTCGGTTCCGACCAAAAGCTCTTAGTTCCCCAGATGTTTATTGTCTACAATAGTTAACTATAGATTTATATCACAGTCTAGTAATCTCCCTTATTGCGCATGTTCTTGGTTATATGATTACTGAAAGGTGTGCATTATACCATATATCATGATAGATGTTTTGTCAATTTAAATCCTTACTCAGACATGCCAGTCTTGCCAGAAACATGCTCGGTGCTGTTAACTGAAATGTCTGTCGAGTTAGATTTGGTTTCTTGTCTTCACAAAAAGAAAAAGAAAATTCAACATAAGTGCTTTCCCTTCTCACACCTAAATATTTTATAACCACAAAGTAAGTGAGCTGGTAAGTATCATCAATGGAAAGACCACTTCATATACTCATAATTCATTCTTATAAGTTAGGTTATTTGATTATACATTTAATCTTAATTTTAAACTAAAGCTTTTGTTTACCTTTAGCTTCCGGGCATCATTAACAATGTATAAACGTCCCTGCAGAATGTACCCTAATGAAACGTATCTAAAGAGATCTGATGGAAGAAGGATTATCAGAACCGTTGCTGATAGGTTATAAAAATTGTATATACGACCTTCTGTACAGTGATTGGAAGTTCAACTTTGATATTTGTCAAAGTCTAATTTATAAAATCCAAATTAATAATGACTTACTAACTTATTTTCAATGTAATCTTATAAGTATCAATTTCACAATGCATTATTTTGTTGATATTAACTTCTCTTACAAATTTGGCACTTGTATCTTTTTCTGTTTTGTGGTTGTGTCTTGGTGGTATCATACATCAAATTTTATGAAACCCTACTTCGAGGCTACCAACATAATAAATTTTAACTTTCTAAGTTTAACAGTTATGCAGATCTGGGACAGGAGAGTAGTTTGCCTCAAAGATCGTGCAATTCAAGTACTAACCTTTAAACTATATATATTTCATACTCGTTTAAACGAAAAAGTGCATTGAATGATTGCGATTATTCTGAGTTATTACGAATTTAATAAATGATAAATAACTTTATGAATATTATTGAAGAAGTTCTTACAGAAGTGCCTGATGATGAAAAAGTGACGATATAGAGTGTGAATTAATTGAAATGCATCTTCTTCAGCTCTGAAGAAGGAATGCCTTCAAGGGTTGAGTACGTTATATTAGAACAATTTTTGGTAGCTTGATCATGTCGCCACATCCGGTCATGCTCTATCTGATGATCGTGCAAGTTGACAATAGCCCTGCGACGTAGTTTCAAACGCAAAAACGCTCCGTCGTAAGGATGTCATGTCTAAAACACGCCACTCTTCTCTGCGTTCTTTCTATAGTCCATAATGTACAAGTACGACACTTTCCCAGTATCCGTTTCAAACAGTCAGATGCATAAAAATTTATGAATTTCGAATGAAGTAGCACCTGTTTCATTTTCCAGCTGTTTGAGGTATACGATAGTTTAACAGATATATTGTGAAAACAAACTGTATACACGTAACTTACGTCGCTTTCCCAAACGGAGAAATTATTCTTGATTATGGTGTGTACTGTTACATGAGGCACGTAGACAGCTTTTGCCACTGTCCTTTATGTTGCGTGTTTCTTTCTCGATGGTCCTTATTCCGGAATTTATTTCATATTCCTTTTGTTTTAGAATTTTGTGGATATTAGCGATATCCTTCATATTCAAATAGTTTTATATATATATAACACTCAAAATTCTGGCTTTGGATTGTAAAATAATTGCACCACACGAATAAAAAGGAAAACAAAATAACGTCAGTGTTTAACTCATTTTTAAATTAACTTGTTAAAAATTTTCTTTGGTTTTGGTTTCAATATTGATGTTACTAAGTATACTAGTGGCAAAGTTTTGAAACAGATATCAAGGATTTTAATGATACAATTCATATAAACTAGGATTAGGATGTATATATGTATAAATTAAAAACTGAATACTTTAAGCGCGATTTTGATTTATTTACAGAACATTTCAGGACATCGTCGAAAAGTAATGTAAATTTCCCTACAAAGTAAACAAAGTTAGTTACTGTGTGAATAAAACAGAATTTACAATAGTATCATTTACATGTTTCAACTCGATTTCATATGAAGAAATTACTAGCCAGCTGGATTCTTAAAGATCTTTACTTTGTTGTCGTTGAGGAGTTTGTTTGTTTTTTGTTGTTGTTCTTTTTACTCAGTAATCCTCTGTGGATAAAGTACTACAATAACTTCGGATTAAGGTTTTCACACCCTGCTGGGCCTTTAGTGAATTTTACTTAAAATCTACACATTAAGAAAAACATATAATTTAAGAATAATCAATCCAGTATTTTACTGGAAAACAGTTGTTCAGCTCTGAAACGAATCAAAACGAACAGGTGAAAATGGTGTAAAATTTTCAGTTCTTTATTAGCAAAATCCGTTTATTTTACTGTAGGATAAAAACAATATATATCATCATCTAAAGCTGTATAAGCATCGTTTTCAAATTCTAACCTCGTTTAAGTTATATAGTCAAAGTATAGACTACGCTGCCACGCATGGTCTGGTGGTTAGGGCACTCGACTTGCAACCTGAGGGTTGCAGGTTCGAACATATTCAGCCTCCCCCAGTGGCACAGCAGTACGGCTGCGGACTTACAATACTGGAAACCGGGTTTCGATACCCGTAGTGGGCAGACCACATTGTTTAGCTTTGTGCTTAACTTCAAACAAAACAAAAGACAAAACGAATACCTTCACTGAACAAACTGTTCAGCCGTGGTGACGTTTTAACGTGAGGATCAATTTTACAGCCAGTTTGTAAAGAATAGTCCAAGAATTGGCGGTGGTTGGTGTTGACTAGTTATCTTCCCTTTATCACTTTTAAACAAGAAACGGCTAACGCAGATAGCGCTCGAGTAGCTTTACGCAAAATTCAGTAAATAAACATAATATGTTATATTTATTCGTGGTTTATTTTTCATTTCTAATACCATATATAAAACTTAGACAGGGATATAATTCATGTTAGCTTGAACATCATGTATTTATTTATGAATGTATATCTCGTGTATTTTGGAAGGATTTGTTTATCTCTTCAGAAAACATGCAATGAAAAGAAATTCCCAACATCCATCACTTAAGATTGTGTAAGTCAGAAAAAAATGCTTTATCACCTTATTTTATGTATTATACTCATATAAAGTTCTGTCATTATGGACACATGTTTTGGCAAAACACTCATTTTTAAAAAGTTATAAAATGTCCAAAGTCTTATCGTCTGTAGAAAATGAAATTCAGGTCGAAAAGACAAACAACAGGAATTTACAAAACGTGACGTTTTGTAGTAGGTTGCAGTCCCTCCCTAAACTCTTAAATGTTATCCAGGAAATGTAGTCAAAAACTGTTAAATAATGTGATATGGATTTCAACTTAAAATTTACTTTCCTACCAGGGGAAAACTTAGGTTAGCTATGGTCAAGAAAATTTGTTGACAATGAAACATTAAGACCAGGATATAAAATTAATTGTAAAGTTCGTAAACAAATAAACTAATCGACTGCTTTTTTATAGATTAGGAGGATATTTGAAAGCTTCCTCTCATGTATTTCATGACGTGGTTAAATCGTTCCTTTAATTCTCCATAAGATGAACTCAGTGGCAAATAAAACAATATAAATCGAAGAAAAATGAAAGAAAATATTTTTATCAACGTCAATAAATGTTTAATGACGTAATGTCATTATTTATATTGTAATAGTTTGAATTGTTTGTACGATACCACTGATGGAATGCCACCTGGTGGTTTTAAAGAAACGTAACGTAGTATTTGTTTAAAAAGCGATTTTTATAAATATTTCCTTGTTTAACCATACATGAAAAAATTTTATTAAAATAAAAAGTCCAGATACGGGAAGAAATATACGTAAAACGTATGCATCGTGAAAAAATTTTAATACAATAATGTGTCATAAATTTTAACTGGAATCACAGCTATTATCCTTGCATTTACAAAAACTCTATTTCTGTAAATAAGGCATACTTAACTTCAATAAGCAAGATTTTTATTATGCCAGTTATTTTCATTTCTTTTCAACCTTCAAGAAACAGGTACACTTATTTATGATGTACATGTTAGTTTCGAAAGTTGTTCCAAATTACTGACAAGGTTTGAATCAGATTAAGTACATACATGTGTATAAAAAACTATGTATAATAAATTAGATATTTAAAAGAAAAGTTATACTGTTGAGTCTTCATATCTTATATATGTTTTAATTTATTTGTTATATTTGATAATTTGTGTTTCTATAAGGTTAAGGAGCTATAAAAGGATGCCAATAATAACGAAAGAGTAAAGCCGATATATCAACCATATTATAATCATTCATATTCTCTTACAACTAACTATCAAAGGACCCAGTTCTAGCCACGATAACGTTCCCCGTACCATTATTATAGCTTCAGATTCAAGAGTCTCTTGTAGTTTACTCCAAATCTTCCAGTTTTACATAGTAAAAGAAATAAATTAAGCTGTAAATATTACTGAACCGTGATGTCCTGTTTATACCTGAAATGAGCATTTCTCGGACTGATTTTAAATGCGATACAACATTTTTCCTAGTGTATATCGTTTGCTATGGTTGAAGATGTCAAATCCCGAGCAATATTAAAGAAATTTACCAATTGAGATAAAATCTGAAGTATATTACATTGCACAATCTCGTACAATCGTCTTTTTCCACGATCAGAAACCAGTAGTTGGAGCCCACATTTTTTTGTTGTTTTTTGTGTGTGTTTTTTTATGTTGCTACTGCTGTTGTTCAAATGTCCTTAAACAGCTAATGAAAGAAACAGCCTTTGAAAAAGTTGATTCTTCTAAAGAGAGGAAGAGATCCTTACTTATTTTACAGACTAGACGTGATTTGGATACATCTCTGCATTCATAAAGCTGATGGAACTACTTCACATATCACGTACTGAACTTATTTTGCATATTCAATTATATACAGTGTTTTACAAATTCAGTCAATCTATAAGAGCGACGCTAGATATTTTTACTTTAGTTGCTTAAAGTTCTATGTACCAATTTAGGACACAAGTTTTACTTATCGCATGAGAAATCTCACTTTGACAAACTATTTAAAACTATTTACTATTCAGTTTCGCGTTCGGAATTATTTTATTTTGTTTCATTAGAAGCAACTACTTCCTCTCGACTGACTGTGAACGTTTAAAGTAATTTATATGTATGACATGATAGACTTGAGCAACCACATCGGCATCTAATGTTAAATTTCCGAGTTCCTTGCACATATGATTCTTGAGAAAATGTTAAATCTGATGGTAGTTAACTCCTCTACCTCTCCGCTAAGACCGCTCTGTAATTTACGTCTTGATTTTAATTGTCTTTTCAATATATGCAAAGCTATTCGCTGGACCCGATTGCTTGATAGAAATTTAAATCATCAAGGATATGGAGATGAGTTATATTAGTCTCTTTTGTTCTCTGGCTGTTTGTTGAGTTAATATTTAAGGAATTATTACTTGCTTGTCACAAAAAAATCTAGAAAACTATTCTCCTGATTCGCCTTTCATATATGTTTTATAATTATACTTTCGCATGTGAGTGTAACTCTGGGGTTAGCGTGCCCAAATTGTGAATTTTATAATTCATGGTTCGCGACCCGTTGTCGTTAAAACGTGCGCCACACTATGGAGCCGTGGGAGCACTATAGAAATTACGGTCTAAGCCTACTATTCAATCAGATTAGAATTAGAACAGCCCAAGAGTGAGCAGTGGGTGTTATTGACTCGATGTCTTTCTTCCATTTAGTCAATCAGTTTCAGAGGAGGGGCAGCTATGTACAGATAATTTTTTGTGTATCATTGCGTAAAAATTTAGAAACAAAAATATACTTTATCAATATGTCTGTATTTTATCAATGTATTATTTTCTCTAATTTTTATAATATTTTTTGTTTGTTTGTTTGTAATTAAGCACAAAGCTACACAATGGGTTATCCGTTTTCTGCCCACCACGGGTATCGAAGCCCGGATTCTAACGTGGTAAGTCCGCAGACATACCTCTGTGCCACTGGGGGGGATATAGTATTTCTACCCGATTTTTTACTTACTTAGATGACTTTTACTACTATTTTAATTACAATCTATAATAGTTGTTCTATTTGTAGATATATATAACTTACCATTTTTAAAGCCATCCTCCATTTCGATAATGCAGTCGACATACATATATTCTTCTGTTTTTTAGATAATAAACATTTTGATTTAATTAACTGGAAAATCTTCAATATATAATAAATATTCGCTTCAAAATAAAATAAGAATTTAATTCAAATCTAACATTCGGTATGCGCTAAATTAATTTCAAGCTTTGAACCAGAACTATACCATTACTGGAACCTGGTTCTTGTTTCATGTATGCTAGTTAATTATATGTTTTGTCTTTACTTGGTGAGAAATCACATGTATAATATGGTTCTTCCTGAAAATAGGGTTGTGGACAATAACTACCACAAGTCCATTAAGCCTACATCACGTGAGCCCAGATTTAGTGGAAGTCGATTGCAGAGGAGAAGAAACTATTGCTTCGGTACGTTTGTTCTCTGAAATATGTATTGAAGAAAAAATAAGTTTTTGAAACGATGTTTTTAACCACACTTTTTGTTTGTTTTTGTTCTTTACATAATAAATGTGTTTTATGCTTAAATGGTTGTGAATTTTGTTAATGTTTTATATATAAAGGAGAAAATTATAAATTTAAGCAGTTACCATTCTTAATATTAAACTATTAACTGCGTGTTTATTGAAACGTACGTACGCATGGGTGATTAGTAATACCAAATCCTTAACACAAATTTAAATACAAGTCACAACTAAATCACTACAAACATGTCTTCAAAACTTGAGAAGCAAGGGCTTGCAGATGGGGAAGCAAGCATGAACCGTACCCATCCCAATAATATTATGCATACGAACTTGATCATTTCGGTGAATGCAATACTGTTTATTTCTACGCATATGATGTACGCGAGTGTGTTAATATGTCTTAGTTTTATATATGTGTGTGTTTTACGAGACTCCTCCCCTCATAGCGAACCCATGTAAATTTTTGCACACAGCTGTGTTAAGAAGAAATTGAAATATTTTCATCTTCAAAATGAAGAAAATGCATTATTACAAGTTAAAATATCCATTTCGTTCAACAAAATGTTATGTTCGTGAATTAACTAAGAAGGTTGAGTACGTTATATTAAAACGATTTTGAATATACAAATCAGCAAGTCACGTAATAACTACAGCCGACAGAAAGTCACAGTCGAATGGCATATATCAGAACTATATTTTAACATTATTTGGCGTTAGTAGGTAATGCGAAACCACTGAAAATGGCTCAATTTTTAGAAGGAATATAACAGCTAGTTCAACGAAAAATATTCATAAATTTATATCATAAATATATATTGAGATCGGGAATTTAGAATTTCCAATACAGGAATATACATTGTACTTAATATTATTGGAAAACAAATGAATAAAAATCAACTTGTGGAACAAGACTGTCCAGAAAAAGATATGGAGCAGATAAGATTTTGGTAAGCCAGGAGACGTGTTTCAGTTCTATTTCTTGTTGCAACATTGGTATTTTGAAGCTTTTTATTGCTCTGGCTATTATGATGTTAATGTGGTTAGTGACATTGAGTTGTATGTCAAAAATTACCCCCTGGTAGTTTAGTGTTCCTTCCAAAGACATAGCAGTGCTCGCAAAGAGTGATGATAGTTTTCCTCATTGGTGGGTTTGTTTCGAAGAATATGGTTGTGGTATTAGCAGATTTTAGGACAAGTTCTTGTATCGTTGCACCACTTGCTCAACATGCTAAGAGATGATTGCATCTTGCCTTCGATTTCCTCTTTGCTAAAGCCTATACTGTACACCAGAGTGTCGCCAACAAATGTTAGAACACGACATCTGATTGGACTGTTAAGATGGGCTAGATCCATGGTGTCGATTTTTAAGAGGGCTGACAAGAGTGATAATCCTTAAAGCAGACCAGTATTGATGGTGATCTAGTCTGATTGCTTGCTTCCATTCTTTATGATGCATATTCTTATAGTTAGTGAACCTAAGACCCATTCCGAGCATTTTGTCGATAATAATGGGCAGCTGAACTCTGTTATAGGCACCTATCAGATCTAAATCTATTGTCAAGGTGTTGTGACTAGCTTCAAAACCTTCCCGTGTGTCAACTACGAATTTGCCAGCGTTGATTAAAGTTTCTCTTTCACCAAATAGCCATCCAACGATGAGGGAAGCAGTGGTTCAATCTGATAGGCAACATTTCTCTAGGATCTTGTCAATAATGTTTTCTAGAATGATGATTCGATGGCCTTTAAGAATAAAGTGACCCTTCATGGGTTAGGAGTAAAATTTTGATAAAGGTATCAGTTTGTATTTCAGGGATACTGTTGTCTAACTATGTTTAGCTCTAACTTCAACAGGTTAGCTTCCACAAATTTTTTTAAAGGTGAAGATTCTTACACCATCAGGATTTTACTATAAAAAAGGGTTGTAGAATCTAACATAAATGTCAAAATGTCTGTATTTTTTCCAGTAAAATCTTTTTTACGGAGTTAATATTAATTGACATTGTAGGGAATTTACAAAAAAAAAGCCTTTTTCAGGGTTTTCTTTTTAAACGTTTAGAGAAATACTCGGATTCCTCGTCATATATATTGTGTATTGTAAGGAATCTTCAAACACTCTGCTTGACTATACTCCGGTAAATATCTAACTGAAAATACCTTTGAAAATAAAAAGCCTCGGTGGCTCAACGGTAAGTCTGGGTCTTATAATATTAAAAATCGGGAATGGTCACTAAAGCTTCGAACTGGACCATTTTGTATAAACGTTTCTCTTGGTTATCATTTGCACAAAAAATAAAGATTGCTCATATTACACACTGAAATATCTCTTCAAGTTTCTTTAAAATTCTGTATCGCATAATCTGCTCATCAAAGTTAATCTTTCTCTTTTCTCTTGCTATACGTGAGTAAAGAGCAAAATTCTTAATAAATTATTGTTATTGAAGATATAATAATTGTGTAGCATTCTTAATGGACGTAGTTAATATGGCAGTATCATTAATTTATGTTTCATTCACAGCAAACAAAAGTATCTACAAATGTAACACAAAAAAACGTTAAAAACGATATGTGTGGCTTTTTAGAGTAAAAAATGAAAACAATATGCTTTATAATATCTTTTAGTCTTTGAACATTTTATCTGATTCTTATTTCAGGGGACATGGATTAGATCTCGTAACATCACCATGCACTCTGATGCCGGATTCACTCTTTATGCCGATAATGCAACATCCAGACGTAATTCGTGTTGTTCACTATGCATTCCAAATGTGATGAGTGATTCTAATGTGTGTTCGCCAGGACAAGGAAAAAACGAGGGGTACATTTTGCAAATTCGACTTTATATTTCGAGTAAGAAACTTAAGTATTTTCCTATACATTAACAAAAAACGCCATCGATTTCGGTTACTTGATACAATGTCGTGTTATGCTTTGGGTGTTGACATTTTAGTTGATTGAATGTTCGGCGTTTCCAAAAACAATTAGTTATGTTTTCCAATAATGGCATTTACCTGACCAAACTGAACAGTTGAGTTTCCTTAAGCAGTTCAAGCAGATTCTTAAACATTATTCAAGCTTATATTAATATTTAATATATAAAAACAAGAGAACAAATTTATAGTAAACTGTAACTTTTTTTTAAAAGAAAACATATTCGTTAATAATCTATGGATGAAATAGTAAAGTCGTTTTTTTTTGTTTTTGTGAAAGTCGTTCGTCATGATATTTCTTCCTTAATTATTAAATATTCAACAAAACTTTCAAGTACTTTTCTGATAGGAGAGTTGCCTTAGTAAAATTTCCATATAGTGACTGCAGCAACAATTGGTTTGTTTGTTTGTTTGTTTGTTATTAAGCACAAAACTATACAAAGGGCTATTCGTGCTCTGCCCACCACGGGTATCGAAACCCGGTTTCTAGCGGTGTAAGTCCTACCGCTGTGCCACTGGGGGGGGCGCAACAATTGGAAACTACTGTACATAGATACTTCGTTAGTTGCTCAGTATACTCAAAAATAAGTAACTTAAAAACAAAAATAAGAACTATTATTTTGGTTCATTCTCTTTATAAATGACGCCAGTTACTAAAAATTGTTTCATTTTTCCTTATACGTATGTCTATAGCTTTCCCATTTAGAGTTACTGTTTTATTTATTGTTTGTGTATTTATTTCATTTCAATTTAACTCTAAGTACATTTTAAGATACTTTAATACATTCTTTGTTAAATTTTGTTATATTTTTTGTCTCAACTATCACTAAGTTCTATTACCATGAGTCAATTTATCCATTTGATTATTTTTTATTCCTCTTGTAGTTTAGGCTATTGGTAAAATCTAAATATTAGATTCACTTTATAATTCTGACTTAAATTATTCAAATGTTAAATAACTTGATGACTGTTAAAAGAAATGATTAAACAAATGAGTCAAAAACTAAAATACCTTATTATTTATAAGAATAATTTTAATTTTTTTACATTTTCACATCTTTATTTTCAGTTCCAGCAAAACGTAGACATGTGAAGAAAACAAATAGAGTAGCTATATGCCAGGGAGGTGACGTTCACTTGCTCTGCAATGTAAACAGTTCATCACGGACGTCCATCGCATGGCGAAGAACGTGGGATAATGTTTTGTTTAAGGATGAATCTTTGGTGATTTCTAATGTTCAAAGGGAAGATGAAGGAATTTACTTATGTGAAGCAACTGATGAAAACGGCCATGTTGTAAAAAGTGACGTCATGCTACTTGTTGAATGTAAGTCAAGGTTTTGATTATCCTAAAAACTGGCTAAGAAAGCAAGCCTTATTTTCTTTTTTTTTGTGAAACCTGTGCTTTGCTTTAAGATAATAACATCGCAGTCGTCAGTTCAGTCTTAAGTTCAGCTTAAGAAGTATAACGTTATATTTATTTTTACATTGACATCCTGGTTCAGAAAAGTAAAATGGTATTTCTGTTAAAATGTCAATCCTGGCTAAGAAAACCGACGTTAAATTTATGTTAAAATGTATGGGTAAGGTTATTAGTAAAATATTCTAAATATTAAATTCCTTATTCAATGTATGTTTTAGTTTTAAAAATACGTAATGTTCCTCGTTAAATGCATGTTTTAATTTGTTTTAAATGCATCCTTTCTTATTAAACGTATAATTTAGTTTAAAAAGGTGATGTTACGTTTCTTGTTAAGTTTATGTTCTAGTTTTAAAAAGTTACCTCATGTTTCTTTTATATTAAGATATAAGAGCGAAGTTTTCTTCCACACAGTTTCCTTATTTAGTTCACAAGTTCAGTAACCGTAAACAGAAATATCTGAAGACTGTCGCTGGAATGGTGACCAATAGTTTCTTAACTGTTCTTTGTTTGTTAGTTGTGACAAAACTACTAAGGCTCTCTGCCGCCGTCTCCAATTTTGACTGCCACAACTCTTGAATTATTTCTTACAAACGAATAGTAGGATTGACCGTCGCATTATAACTCTTCCACGGGCTCCCCGGTGACTCAGTGGTAAGCCTGAGGGCTCATAGCACAAAATTTCGGGTTCCGATACCCGCGGGGAGCAGAGCGCAAGTTAGCCTATTGCGCAAACAAACATCCCCAAGTTGAAATGGCGAACATGTTTGGCGCCGGGTTAAGATACATGTCAGGCCAGATCTTCTTAATTAAATAAAAATAATAATCATATACAGGAAGAAATATTCGCTCTTACTTCTTAGTATTCAAACACATCATCTTACATTATTATAAGTCATGTTAAATGTACATTCTAGTCAGAGAAAAATAACTTAGCATCCTATGTAATTCTGAACTATGAACAATTACGGTATAAAGAAACTGTATATACAAGGTAAGAGAAATTGTATTTACTGTTCAATAACTGTTCCAGTAAAGAGAAACTGTATTATATTTCTTGTTCATGTAAATACTAATTATTAAAAAAAAATTGTTTAAACATTCTGTTAATATGTGCAACCTAGTTAGAAATAGTTATGCTTATTGTAGTAATTTGTGAGACGTTACATTACAATAAAATTGATAATAATTTGAATAACACCCTAGATTTCTGGCACAGGACTGTTCGTATAGAAAAGGTACTAATATTACCAAAACTTCTCACGTGCCTCATTATTAATACAGCTGTTACAATTAATAATTTTTTCAGGCTTTCAACAGAAAAAAGTATTTCGATGAAAAAATGACAAGACAAATTAAAAACAGAAAATATGAATCTGCGTCTCTTTTCCCAAGTAAAAATCTGTGAAAAGAAAACTCGATTAAACGTTTAATAAAGTTTGAAATTACAATATTTGAATAGAACGTTATTTCTAGCTGTATACAAAGACCATTAGAATGAGGTAAAATGACAATTTGCGGGTGATGAAATGTACCTTTATTTAAAACAACGGTGCTATTTTGTGTGACAACAACTCCCAATAAGTTTGTTTGTTTGTTTTTAATTTCGTGCAAAGCTACACTAGGGCTATCTGCGCTAGCCGTCCCTAATTCAACAGTGTAAGACTAGAGGGAAGGCAGCTAGTCCTCACCACCCACCGCCAACTCTTGGGCTACTCTTTTACCAACGAATAGTGGGATTGACCGTCACATTATAACACCCCCACGGCTGAAAGGGTGAGCATGTTGGATGTGACGGGGATTTGAACCCGCGACCCTCAGATTACGATTCGAGTGCCCTAACCACTTGGCCATGCCGAGCCTCCCAATAAGTGAAACTTTATTACGCACAAATTTCTATCATACCTTAAAACCCATGCAGTTAACTTGGCAAATCAAAGACTAGAGTCAAATCTACGACATATCCTTCAAATAGCCTTGTTCTTCGGTGGCTTAACAATAAGTCAGTGAGTTATAACGCTAAAAACCAGTTTTAATTACCCACGGTGGGCAGAGCACAGATAACCCATGGTGTCGCTTTGTGCTTTACAAAAAAATAAATAGCTTAATGAATTAACGAGCGTTTGTACTTTTAAACTGAGTTTGAAAGAAATAAATTACAAAGTAAAATGATGGCTTGTGGAAAGTTTACAACATAAGCTATAAACGCGACAAACACAGTTTTCGTTCTTTGGAAATCCGTTGTCATGTTTTCATCAAATGTTAGAATTATGAGCTAGTACACAAATTTTAAAATAATGTAGTGGCAGCACAAAAACAAAAAAAAAATTCACTCCATTTGCAGTAGGTTTCCGACAAAGTGAGTTTAATCCGCCTTCTTGTTAAGTAATTTTACAAATGCTATCAATTATCAAATGATACTTTACTAACTTAGTTATGTACCATAAGACTTAAAGTAACTTTTAACTTTCTTGGGTATGGAAGCACATTATATAATAATAAGTTGCTAAACAAGATTTATAAGCATAATGAGTGATTTGTTCTACATACTATGTGTTTGACAGAACATTGGTCTGTCTTCTTCAGGTAGCTTTATATCTGAAAAAAAAAAACAGACCAATGTTCTGTCTAATCATGCAGTATCTTCCCAAAAAATAAATCACTTCATTATGCTTATAAATCATGTTTGGCAACTGATTATTAACGTTAAGTTTCGTGATAAATGTGCTTCTCAAATAGTTTGATTGAGTTTAACTCAAAGCTACACAATGGGCTCTTTGTGTTGTGCCACTGCAAGTATTGAATCCGATTATTTGCCGATGAGCTACTGGGTGGTTGGGTGGGGTCATTAGTATGCCTCTTAAGTTATTACTTGCTCAACATCTCACACTAAGAACTCGGAATACACAATGTAAGGAAACAGTACCTAACTCCAACTTAATCAAGCTTAGTTCTATATAAACTACTTTTTACAAGTGTTAGGCAAGAAATATCCTAATATTTCCAAACAAATTTCATACATTATTAATAATTGAAACTAGTATATGAAGCAACAAAATAAAAACTTTTTTTATGATGTTTAATATGAAAAAAACATTTTTCGCAGCGCGTCTTTGTAGTCAGATTGAGATTTTTCAAGTCCATTTATGTTGATTTGGTCAAGTCTTTAAGAAAACTGGTCAGTTTTACAGTATTTGAGGCTAATTTACAGAATATCCAATAATAAAATACGAATTGTCCCTGTGGTATAGCTGAGTATTTCGGAGCTAACAAGTCGAGATCGTCACCGTGCGATACCACAAAACATTCACCCACTTTAAGATGTGAGTGCGTTATAAGAATAACAGTCAATCTGTTGGCATGGAAAAATGGGTAGCAATTATCTACTGTCTGGCTAGCTTTCCACTGGTCAGTAGCTCAAAATTAGAGACGGTAGCAAGTAGCCTTAGTAGCTTTGCATAAATACAGTCCCCCAGTGGCACAGTGGTATGTCTACGGACTTAAACTGCTAGAAACCGGATTTCGATACCCGTGTTGGCCAGAGCACAGATAGCCCTTTGTGTAGCTTTGTGCTTAATAATAATAAACAAACAAACAAGCATAAATACTAAATATTATTTACTGAAAACTTAATTTTGTAAACTTTCGTAATTAACTGTGTGTTTTCCAGTCTGTATTCTTATCGTTTTACATTCACAATTCTTCTTATTTCGTCAGTTTTTTGATGAAAAAAAAAGCCATCCTAAAAAATTTCTTATTAAAAAGAAAACAAGTTTCCCTGCAATATAAATATTTTTCAGAACTTCCCGGAAGTAACATTTCCAACCAAGATACTGATATTTCACGAAACATTTCTTTATATTCAATATCTGTTAAAGCCAGAGCCTGTTTTATCTTATTCAGAAACCAAAATGTAATCAATCATTCGTATAATATTGAAATTTTCTAATGAAAGGTGACTTACAATTTTTAACAATTTACATTAAAAATGGCTAGGACAGATGCATGTTTCAGATAATTAAACGTCCCCTGTTGGCTCAGTGCTAAATTTAAAGCCTTATAACACTGAAATATGGAGTTCGATTCCTCGCGGGGAACATAGCGCAGATAGTAAATTATGTAGGCGTTTCCTTTAAACAAACAAACGTATAAGTAAACCCTGATGGCCCGGCATGGCCAGGTGGATAAGGCGCTCGACTCACAATCTGAGGGTCGCGGGTTCGAATCCGCATCCC
>NW_013665861.1:92692-106084 GCF_000517525.1 Limulus polyphemus | reverse complement strand
GATGACTAGCTGCCTTCCCTCTAGTCTTACACTGCTAAATTAGGGACGGCTAGCGCAGATAGTAAATTATGTAGGTGTTTCCTTTAAACAAACAAACGTATAAGTAAACCCTGATAAACACCAGGCTTTAACGATCGGTACTATCTCTAGGAAAACAAATTGGTTTTTGTTTTCTTCTCCTGAATTCCTATACAACTTAGTTTCATTAAATACAACAATATAGTATAATATTAGCAGGTTATCAATTCTACGATAACAAAATTATCTTAAACGTCTTTCCTTCTATTACTATCATAGTTTCAATTAGAAAACAGTTCTTTGACGTTTTCTGAGCATGATATTCGAGAGGCTGGATTAACTTTGCTTGGTTTTAACCCAATTGCTCTTTATTTTACATACAGTTCCTCCTTTGATCTATGTGCCAAATGAAGAGGTTAACATTACCATTGAATCGGAATGTGTCTTACAGTGTATTGTGGAGGGACTTCCTGCTCCGGAAATCTTGTGGTTTAAAGATAACACTGTTCTCGATGAAAGAACATACCCATATTATAATTCATCGATCGAAAAGACCGAAAACTGTACAGTGTTTGCCACTTTAACAATAGCAGCAAGTTTACTCTCTGGGGCATCTAATAACAGTAGCATTGGGAATTATACTTGTGAAGCAACTAATAAACACGGCAGAACCCGAGCTTATCTTCAGCTTGTTGGTAAGTAAATTCTACGCACGGAAATTCCTGTATACTTACCTAAAGGTTTTAGTTTTTGTTTTTCGCCGACAATTACTAATCATCAGTTGACTTTATATAGAAAAACAAATTTTTATAAATAACAAAGCGTTTTGTTCAAACATCCTGTTGCATGAATAATTTTACAGCAGAAACTAGATAAAATTTGCAAACTAAATATAGATTACGTGAAAACAATTAAAACATAGATATGAAAAACATAAGGGAAGTGTATCAGGAAGTACCATCTCTTTTCACCAGGAGATCCAAAGTTTGTATAACGGTTATGTAATTCAGGGTCTTCGTTGTTGTTCAGTGTTATGTTTTTTCCATTGTTAATTTCATTTGTTTATCCAACGTTATGTTGTTATTCTATTTTCAATGAACGAAGATTTTGGCATCTGACCAATTTATCTAGCGATTTGAGTTCATCGTGTAATTGTTTATAGCCGAAATATCAAATGCATCTTTTTTTTTTGCAATAGTTTTTGTATTTTTCTCAGTTTAACTTATAGATATATTTGGATTTCCGATGTAGAAGTTTCTACGATAAAAAGGGATTTCATAGACGCCTTATTTTTTCTTCGTGTTTGTTTTATTTTTTCTATTGAATTTTTTTCACCTATTTTTCTCTGTGGCTTATAAGAGACTTCTATATCTATTTTTTAATAAGTTGCCAATTATTTTGACTATAGTAAGATCGCATGTTAAAAAAAATTGGTTTTTCTTAATTTTTCAATTTTTGTGACAAAGGAAATCATAAGTAGGTTAATGTTTTGTTTTTATTTGATTCACAAGATTGGTGGACTTTTACGAGTATTTGTTTGTTTGAAGTTAAGTACAAAGCTACACAATGAACTATCTATGCTCTGCCCACCACGAGTATTGAAACCTGGATTCTAGCGTTGTAAGTCCGCAGACTGGGGGGGGGGGGGCTTTCACGAGTGTACTTATGGAAAGTTAATAGGGCAGAAATAAGCTTTGGCTAAATGCTGGACTAAGTTGTATGTTGAGCTATTATAGCAAACAACGATAAATGTAAATTGTACACGTTGCTTGTGGAGCTTGTGTAGTACATATAGTTTAGTAGACTTCTACATAGACTCAACTTCACTTACAATCTCTTAGGTTGGGATAATTTAGGAAGCACACCGAAACTGAATCCCAAATTTGTTTCGTATTTGTTTCGGAATTAATTAACTGCATATCCGACAGATTTACCACAGGGTCAGATGATTTGAATTTAATTAAATCATTATCACTGTCCTTTTTTTTGTTTTGTTTTTACCTTTATAAATGTGTTAAACTTGGAGGGAGAAGTGTCTTTATTCATGATACACAGTGGATAAACAAAACGATTTGTTATTTATCACAAAGTGAAGACGTTTCAAGATTCATAAACTTTCATAAATTTCTTAAAGCATTTCTTTTTTTAGAAAATCAGTCATAAAATGGATAAATCATCATATTTAAATTAAGCATTTCAAATATTATCAGTCATTATTCTTATATTATAATACATATTTTAGTATAATAGTTTATCAGAATATCAAGCAAACAAATTAGAAACGTAATTCAACATATCTCATTGTGTTGTTAGGCTTAAACTCGCCTTCAAACAAATTAAAATATATCTCATTTGGCACATCTCCAAAATTCCTCTTAATATTTTCATTGAAACCTCTAAATTGATTATATATTAACATAAAGTGCATATTTATCTGATATATTAAAAACTTTCGTTGATTAATAATTTTTGCAAAGTATTTTATTATAAAATGAAAAACAGAATTTACATTTTATACTATTTTCTACTCGAATATATGAGGTAACTATTTAAAATTGTTTTTTTTTTCTAAAATCTAAGAGGTGCAATGCATTTCATAATATTGAATGTTCTACTACAGAAACATAGAGCGGTGAAAATTGAATAGTGCTTACATGAGATTTGCTAACGTACGTGAAGAAAGTACATTTCGATCTATATTAAGGTAAAGAAACTGCGATGTGTCTTTCAAATCACGTTTACTAGTCGTTATCACATTTATATTTCAAGTTTCGATGAAAATCAAAACTCAATTACTTACATTCTTAAAGATATACAGCAAACTTCCTAAAGGCGTGAATAGAAAATGTGACCAAAGATAAGACTAAAATACTTTTTTTTTTACTCTGAACCATGCCTTTCCGATTAATTTTGCACGTAAATCTCCAAAACATGGATTAATCATTTTCAGATTTAGTTCAGCAACAGCTGATAAATAGAAATGAGGAAAACAATTACAAAAAGTTCCCTAGTGGTAAGTCACAATATATTATAGACAATACTTTTTATTACAATTCACTCCAATATGATAAAAGTATGTAAAAAGAAGATGTAGTATTTTTCTGATAATGATGGAGTTTCTTGGTCCGCCTTTAAAGATCAATGATTTTACTCTGAATTAAACTTTATATAATAAAATCGCTATTTCTTTAGCAGAAGCTTTTTTCCTGAAATATAGTGTTTATATACGAATAATTTTAATCAAACATAGATTGTGAGAATGACATCTAAACTTAGAACAAAAGAATCTCTATTATGTTTTTATTATGGCAATATCAGTACTCTCTGAAATGGTAAGTTACACATTTTTGTAGCTTGATTGTACTTTCAGAACATATCTAGAATTGTAATTACATAGTTACTAAAACAGAATATATAGGTATGATCGACTTTAAATTATATGTATTTAAAATCCGTTGTAACACGTAGTAGCGATTTGCAGTTTAATGACGATTTGTTACATGACGGACCAAAATAGATTTCTTTTTCTCAGAAGTCTATGGAATCACCAGTAATGTGACAATTAGAAATACACAAGAAGAGAACAATCCTAAGAAGTTCAATGTAACAGGATTTATTGTTGGGATGCTTCCTCCACTCTTTATCTCTTTTTACATCATCCTGAAGCTTGGATACCGATCTCGCTATGCAGAGGAACGTGCTGAAGAACAAGGTATGCGAGAGGAACCTTTTTTTGTCAGTTACTGAAGGCTTCGATAAACACATGAGATATTTAAAGAACCACAAGAGTTAGTAATCACTTTTATAACAACAAAACATCTGCCAATAACAAGTGCAAAACACGAGAACAAAAGTAACCATTTGACAGAGCCTTCAAAAAAGGTCATATCAGTTTAAAGAAAACAGAACAAACCTTCTTTGAAGATTGAATACTGTCCTTCCTTTATAGTAAAGATACTGTGATAAGAAGAGAAGCAGTTTTGTCAACACAAGGATTAGATATGCTAGAAATGTGTCGAAGTAAGATTTAAAATAAATACAGAAAATATTGTAGAAAGGTTTTAAAAGGTGCAATAGAATAAATCTATCACTAATTTGTTTCATTGAATTTTATCACCTACATTCAAATTACGTTTTTTTCCCTATAAGAGCTCTTATAAGTTAATATCAACAACATTGATTACAACCTTTGAACAAATGAAAAAAAATGGAGAATGTAACTGGGATTCACCAAAGTGCTCTTATGTACAACTAAAGACTCGATAAACTTATCATATTCTATTATTGCAAGATTGATCTATTTTAATCTTTACTTGGAGTACTAATAAACCAAAACTAATGAGTATTGTTGAACATGTGTGGAAAATTATCAGTAATGTTTACTTTTAAGAAACAGGTCAAATTTAAATTGATGATGCATTGAAGATGGCGATTGTAACTTGACAATGTCCTATTTATGTAAAGTAATAATGTACGTTACCATTCAAATAATTTATGACTTAAAATTCGACTTTGTTAGAATAATGTGTTCAACTAAAGTAACTGATACCAGAGCTACTACATATACGTCACATTAGAGACCACATTATACATTTAGAATTTTTGGCATAGATTTCGATGTAGTATTTTTTAACTAGTGCGATTGCTCTATGCTTAATTTTGTAACTCAATAGTATATCTGATACTTTACCAGGTTATACTAATATTATTGGATAAAAAATAGTTCACTAATTAAAGCTGGGTTATTTAAAACATTCAAGCTAAACAAACAGCTTATCCGCCTTGAAAAGTCCTGCTTTTGCTAACTGCTAATTTAAGTGAATAAGAAGTTAGGATGTCATTTTAAAATTTTATATGTCAGGTAATTCGAACTCTGAAAGATAAGACACACAATGATAAAGACTGAGCTCGTGTTTTTCAAACTTTTCTGGAAATCCAGAAAAAAATAGGTAGTGTGTTCTTTTCTCTGTTCGTCCTCCTGAAATACATGCAAAAAATACCAGGTGTCTCGCTAATTCTGAATGTTAGCTGTTACAAGTTCAACGACAAATCAGTGTAACTTATTTCTCTATCTCTTAATATGGTTCTACGAGCTTCAGAATTATTTGTATTTCTACAAAATGTTAAGACGTGTTTTAGCTTTAAAGTCATTAAACAAGAAACAACATATCTTCAAAATTGTATTTTTTGTTTACAATTTGTTAATTATTTCTAAAAACTTTCGAAAGTTATGACGCTAAACGTAATAATTTTGTACATTTAAATTTATATTGACCAAAGCTTAAAAGACAATTAGATTCCTCTATCAAATTTGTTGAGGCATCGTTCAGTGCGCCTCTACAACACTTACTAATGATCATACCTAAAACGTCAAAGAAGGTTCCCTTTAGTGTTAACGGCGTTCATTACATAAACCTTCATTGATTTTACACAGCTGCAAGTTTAAAATATAACTTAACGAGGAAGTGAGTAATTATTTTATTACAAATTCGAAAGTGTGTTTCTATTTTTGCAACAAGTAATGTTTTAGATCATTTGACTCAAAATTAGCATAAATATATGTTAATCCAATTAAACTAATCTTGCAAATAGTTGGTAGTATGAACCATTCCATCTTGTACTAGACTAAAATCTTAGAATTAAAGGCAATCACTGGAACTAGTGTTTCCAGAAAATTAAAAACGTGTAAGAAAACAAATATTATGACTTTATATATTTGCGAATTTGTCATTTTCACGTTGGAGATCAATCAAATAATTTAAGAAATCAAGTCACAATATGTCACCTGTCACAATAATTTGTTAATCATAAGAGGGTTAGAACTGTTTAATGTCATTTTAAACGTTTAAATAATTTGAAGATATCTTGTAATGTGCATAGGTGGATATAAAATAATGGGTTTGATTCTAAAGTGTACATACTAGTCACCTATGAACATGCATTGAATATACATAATGATAGTGTATTATTTGGGTTTACTGAATGTTCACATTGGTTTTCATAAATATTGATATTATGTTATCCCAACATAAAACATTTATCACTGCAATCATTAAGTATCGTAGATTACAAATAAAGAATTTTTTTTTTATTTACATAACAAGCGTGAACTTAACAGTCGATCACTGTTTTAGGAATTTACTAGCTACTTAACATATATATATAGTGACATGAATAAGAAACAATATAAAGTAAATAGCTATTCACTGCATACAACAATTGAATGATAACTAGAATGTATAGTATTTTAGTTACGTTAGTACAAAAATCGCTGATGTAAAAGAACGTTGCTCGATTCATTTTGTGCAAATCAGGCATTTGATGAAGAGGACGATTCACCACAAATGATTAGTCCTTCAACCTATGTTCGTGAATGAATATTTCATAGAGGTAACTTTATACCTTTATAGCTCATTACTGTTCTATCCCCCCCCCCGGTGGGGCAGCGGTACGTTAACGAATTAACAACGGTAACATCCTGGGGTCGATTCCCCATGGTGGACACAGTAGACAGCCCAGTATGGTTTTGTTCTACAACAAACAACAAAATACTTGTTTTCTCAGTGTGAAGTGTGGTCACAATGAACAGCAAATATGCCTAGATGCTGATGTTGAATGCTTAAAATCAGTGTTGAACACTCAATCTTTCGTGTAAAGTCATGATTAGTGTATCAAATTATTTGGCAGGGTGTAACGCGTCCCCCATGAGCATCCTTTAAATAGTGAACTGTACTGGAGTCCGGTGAGCGTTCTAGCCACTCTTCTTCAAGGAAAATTCCGACCAGTTTAGTATAATGAGAATGGGAGTTTTCAACCAATATACTGAAGTCATAGCCAATTGCACCAGCAAATGGAAGTACAAAGGATCGTAGGATGTCATTCCGATAAAGTGTGAGCTATTCAGCATAATGTAGAGTTCTAAACGTTCGTCAATGCTTCTTCCTGTCCACATCACATTTCCCCCACCTCCATAAGTAAAAATGTGGTCCGATCTGGTTCAATATTAATTCGAAATAAGTATGCGCCTGTTATATTTCTGCATGGTGAATCGCGACTCAACTGAAAAAATACCATTGCTCCACATACAGTTCTTACAGCAGACGTGTTCTTGATATCGTGCTTCAATGATCGTCCGTTATGAAGTTTCTAGCTGCCTTTACACTTTCACTTACATTTTGTAGCTGCGAAATTTTGATTCACTCTCCAATTCGACAGGTATCGGTCATTTAGGTAGGTTGTGAATGATAGTTTTCCCCGTTCAAGTGTCTGAGCAACTGAACTATTAGTTTAAAAAGATTCCATATTCTATTAACAACACTTCAAGACACTTGTGCGCAATTCGAAAAATTCTTGGTGTGATTGGTTAACTTCCATTCGTTCGATGATCTTTCACATGAATGAAGCACTCAAATGGCTTCGTTAAGTTTTCTCCGTGGTTTATGAACAACACTTTAAGTCTATGAATTACTACACAGTGATAGCTGTCACATAACTGTATAAGACCTTTCTATATAGACCAGGCTTAATGATCAATCATTTCCATTTTTAAGTCACATGACTTATGTATGATCAACTGCCTGATATACATAAAAATGGACTGGAGATTGGGTTAACATTATTTTATAACAGTGGTTTTGTTGTACTACTAAAAATTCTGATTATTATATAACTGTTTTTTTCAGTCTACTAATATTCTTTATTTTAAAAATCCTAAATAATTTCTCAATATTAAAATCAATACTGATGTAAAAATAAATGTTTGGATCTATTTTATACTGGCCCTACAAATGTAGATAAATTGAAAAACATAGAAAGCTTCTGTTCATATTATTATTAAATATTTGACGTTCACAAATACTCGTTAATCTTGAAGAACGTTTTATAGTTCTACATAATTTTTGAATTTTAACAAAGTTTACACATTTGTTTTGCTGTTTACAGCCGATATTCTATTTCCTGATAATTCGAAACGTTATGCAAATGATATGAAATTTGCTGTTTTACTTAATCTTTATTTCCTTACTCAATGAAGAAAGGATTTCGAGTGAGAAAACACAAATTCAGGAAATAATCTTGTTTTATCAGTTAGATATTACAGGTTAATCTGAAGAACGTTGCTGGGTTGATTTGTTGATCAACAAAAAATATATATACCATATGTTTAAGCTACACCTGTTTAATACGGATATTTTCAATGCTGGGATTTGCAAATGTACACACATATATATATATATATATGCACAGCCTTAAGAATTTTTATCTATGTTGTTTAAAGTTTTACACATCTATTTGTAGAGCAATGAGATCCTACTTCTATAGAAATATCATATTTATTGTAGAATAGATTAGAAACATTATATGCATAGTTTGAAATAATTTTATTATATCTGTTGATGAGTCACATTATACTGAATATTCTACATTGGGATATAATATCACAAACTTAAGCAATGAGTAACGTCAGTGTTAACTATTTATTGTTATTCACGATATTATTTTATTCTAAGTACCATTACATTTTGCTTGTGCATGTATTGAAATATGCTTTTAAAATAAATGATATACCACAGTTATAACCATGTTTCCTGTCTTTTTTATATCTACGTAGAAAAACTTTACTTGTTTATAAAATTATCAACATAGAAAAAATATTTTTTCAGACAAAAAAAAATTATATTTAAATAACGTTTTGCTTCATCATTTTCCGTTACTCTAAATATAAAATGTGCAAAAGGTTTCGTGAACTGAGCAAGAAATATAACAAATAGTCCAAGGAAATGACATTAACCTAATTAATTGGTAAATCAATTTATAATTCATCTCCCAGTTTTTCGTCAAAATATATCATAAAAGATGGTAAGCTGTTAATAACAGTTTTCCATATCATTCACAGTATTTTAAGTTACAACAGGTAATAGAAGTGTTTTAAGTATATTTAACGTAAATGTATAAAACAAATTGCTAATAATGGAAAAAAAGTCAATTTATACAATTTTTAAATCCACATTTTCAATTTAATTATAACAAACGAGTTTCTCTCAGTAAAACGTAAATATTTTAATTTTTCCTTGTTAATTTACAGCCCTTCGAAATTAAGTAAATATAAATATATATTTATATAAACGAGATTGTTCTTTCACAAATTAAGTTTCAATATTCTAATGCTCTCACATTGCGATTCAGGCTTAGATTTTTGTCATTTCTGTTACTTTTACAAATAATATTAAGTCTCATTTCATTTTTTTCAGTTATCTAATATTGTAACTCGTTTTATTTTTCAAGTTGTACTCTTTAGAAAAATGTGAATTTGTTTTTTCAGGCTTTGTTCTATGTGGTATTCCTTTCGAAAAGCAGCAATCATATTAAGTGCAATAAACTGTAGTAGCATTAACATTAATGTTCTACTATATATTTCATCAACACTATTTCTTTTACTTTAGACATCTATCTGATTCAAATGTTTCTACATTACAACAGAAAACTGCTATAATAAATCCTTTCAATCAACCATAAAGCTACAGCAATACGCAATTAATTGGCTCTTAACAATTGTTATATCGCCACCGTACTCGTTAAATAAAAAAAGCACTTAGGATGATGTAAAATTCCACATAAAAACACAAGAAGAATAGCGTAGAACTTTCACGATCCAAATTACTGAAAGAAAAACGAATTAACAAAAAACTTAAAAGTTTAATCAAATGTTATATGTTCCGACAAAGAAATAGTCCTAGTTGAAAACCAGTCAAATGAATTCTACTCAAGTTCGTTATCAACTACACATTCTTACTTAAATCATTTCATCTACTTGTTTTACTCAATAAGCTCTTAATCAATTAGTATATTAATAACACAGGCCTGCGAATTCAAACTTCATAAAAGTTGTTTTGGTTTTAATAACGGCTTTTCCATAATTACTACGCAGATTTTGAAAACAATATTCATATTTTTCTATCACGTAAGGATGTTTTTACAAATCGAGAAGAAAAAGACCCCTACTTAGATCAAATTATTATTTCGTTTACAACAATGAACATTTTATTACTATATTTATTAACAAAAATACAAACAAATTTAAGAAAAGGGAAGAACATTGATGTCAAACGAACATGCATCCTCATTCATCCTGATCTTTTTTTGTGTGAAATCTACGTCTTTTTGTCTCAAAACTACGTGTTGTGGTCTTTCTTTTATGTATTGCGTCTGGAGCATCTCATTTCAATGACCAACAGTAATCAGTCATCATGCTGATTTTGCACCTTCCCTGATACCTCCTCTCCATTTCCCTAATGTCTTGACGAAATCTTTCCCCGTGTTCTTCGCTGACGGCACCGAGATTTTCAGGGAAATAGTCAATATGTAAGTGTAAGAAATGAACTTTCAAGCTCATATTACAACCCAACTCTTTGAATTTATCAAGCATGTTATTAACAATATTTTCGTAATTTGGGTCCTTGTTGTTTCCTAAAAACTTTTTCAATAACATCTTTAAACTCAGTCCACGCTTCTTTTTCAACTTTCCTCATTGTCCTTTCGAAATGTTCATTCGAAGTCAATTTCTTAATCTGAGGCCCAACAAAAATCCCTTCTTTAACTTTCGCTTCTGAAAGAGCTGGAAATTGCCCACGTAGCTATTTGAAACAGTCGCCATCTTTGTCAAAGGCCTTTACAAACTGCTTCATCAAGCCAGTTTTATGTGAAGTGGAGGTAATAGGACTTACTTTGTGTCAATCAAACTTTCACGTTCAATGTTTTTCGATCCTGGTATTAGACTGACTCTGCGTGGCTATTGCTTCTTTATCCAGCCATGCTCTGCTGTCCCACTCACACAAAATATATGGAAACTTTGTATAACTGAATTGTTAACCCAACAACATATAAAGGACTTTTAAGTCTCCACAAAATAGTCAACCATGTTCTTTGTATCTGACCTTGTTAAGAAGAAGTTCGAGATTTTCGTACGTTTCCTTCAAGTGAACCGAATGAACAATAGAAACAGATGCATATATGTTACCATTGTGAATGAGAAACCTTTTAGACTTCTTCTGGAGGAATCAATGAACAATCACTTGGTTCATAGACAGCAGCTCCTAGCACTGATATTGATTCAGCAATATTGTTGCAATAAACCAGTGAACCTTCTTGCAAAAAAGCATGGTATAAACTCTTTCTTACGGTTTCTGTACCAGTAAAATGATGTCCTTGGAGAAAGTAAGTTCTTAGCCGAAGTCTGGACCCCAAAATCTCTGAAGAATCCTTTGGAAGGCCCAAATCTCTACCAAATCATTAAGTTCACCTTGTTTGAAATGTTGTGGTTCACCAGACGTTTTAGATTGAGAACAATCCCTATTAAGAGTCTCCAGTGAACTAGGTGCTGGTACATCAGGTCCATGAGCAACAGGTCTTATAGCATATTGAAGGTTCGGATAAGAAATTTCTATTTTATTTCGAGTGTTGTAGTCTTGCACGTTACATGAGCAAAAACAGCAGTCATCCCTGTGGTTTCTAGGTTCATGCCAGACCATTGGAATTCCAAAAGGGAAAATTTTTTTCTACCTTCAGCCCATAGTCTCAACTCTTCAACACAAACGGTGAAAACACTGCGTGGAGCTCGTAATTTCTCTTTGACCCCAAATTGTATTCCACAATACGCGTAATACGCTTTTTGGACGAATTCTGTAATGTTTTGCCTTTATTTCTTTACAACATAATTACCACAAACATAACATAATATGTCTGGGTCAATTACACAAACTCTTGTTGCCATAGCGACGAATAAATAATATTGAAAAGAAAAACATATGGCATGTCATGCGGCCTATTAACCGTTTTTATACTAGCGGTGTGTTTATCGTGGATTCTAGAACAATCAACAAAGCTCTCACGTCGCGATTGGTCTAGAGAAATCTATAGCCAGTGGTTATCGACATTTTAAGCATAACAAAATGTGACCCGATTTCAATGAAAATGATTCGCATATGTAAAAGTACATATGACGTTTTGTGAAAATCTGTACGTGATGGAGAAAATGGATATCATATTCGGATTCAGCGTACAGGAATTACTGTAGAACATGTAAAAATGTCAAGACGATAAAATCATCGCAGGCCTATGTAATCACCCACTGAGATTCGTTCCTTTATTCACGTAGATTTTCTACATTTGTTCCTGTGATTCAAAACAGAAAGTTCCATTGACCAGCTTCATTATAATTTGTTACTGATGGCTTTCGGGCCTGGCGTGTTTAAGTTCTTAATTGCCCAGATTGTGTATCTGAAGATTCATTATTCGCGATCCACTGCCACTATTCGATTAAGCAAGAGTGCCTTATTAGTTGACTGTGGTTGTTGTTTACTAGCTTCCTTTCTTTTATTCTATCAGTTCAAAATTATTCCATTACCTTTATACTGAAATCATTATAAAATTACGGATAGCTATGCTCAAGTAGCTTTGAGCGAAACTTCTAGAACAAACTGTCGTCTTTCTATCTAAATTTCCAATATCATCAAGTCTCATACCTAGCGAAACGACTAAAGCAGACGTACTTTCGAAAATAATCAATGTTAATATTTTAAAACTCTGAACTCTTAATCTGTAAAGATGTTAATTAATTGCGAAGCGTGTATTTTCCAACAGCATTTTATAGTCTTTCTTTTTAAGTCTTGAATTATTAACCAAAGAAGAGATTATTTCCAAATCTCAGCGTTCAGAAGTTCCAACACTTAGGGAAAATTCAAATTTACAGATATTTGACAAGAACCGTAAAACTAAGTCTTTTTCATGCGTAGATGAAAACTGAATTTAACCAAAAGGAAAATTTAATATATTTTATTTGTATTTTACTCAACTTTGTACAGAAAATGTGCTTATAAGTTCAAATAATTTGCATGCTTTTCAGACAATGGTGAAAATGAACCTTTATTAAAATAGTGTTCTGAAAGCGCAAAACAGAAATTCGTAATAAAGGTTAGTAATTAGTTTCATCTATGATCTGAGTAGACGACTAAATAATATCAATACTCATAATAGGTCTGGGAGAGAGTCTAACAAATATTTAATTGAAACTCAACGTCACATTACTTTTTGCTTCACTACGTTTCTTCTTTCTAGCTTTAGCCTCATTATATCATTATATACATAACTTATAGTAGCTTATTTTTATTCTAAAAAAGCATCGTTTTTTCTATTAATCGTGAACCACGGTAGTGATTCATAATAGAGATCGCGGATTTTTATTATTATTATTATTCCAATCCCCGTCCCACCAAACATGCTCGCTCTTTCAGACGTGGGGGCGTTATAATGTGACGGTCAATCCCACTATTCGGTGGTAAAAGAGTAGCCCAAGAGTTGGCGGTGGGTGATGATGACTAT
>NW_013665861.1:89063-92376 GCF_000517525.1 Limulus polyphemus | reverse complement strand
CGAAATTCAAAACAAACAATTATTGTTCCGCCAGCCTACAGCAAAAACGTGCACGAGTATTACAATCAAACATAGATAGTATTATTGAATGGATCATTGAGCATTCGTGGGGTGCTTTCAAGTTATTTCTATATTTTTCATAAGCTACAAAAATCATAATTCTAGTGTAAACTATGCTATCATTACCCCTTGAAGTAAGGTTTTTAGAAATATCTGGTGTTCCTTTAAGTACAAGGTGAAACCGGAATTATCAGCCACCAATAGATGAAATTAGATGATTGTAACGTGTAGATACTCAATACTTTGTACACTATACAGTCAGTGTCTTTAATGAGCCAACCCCTATATTATGTATGAAGTGAAGGAGACAAAAAAACAAAATGCACATAATATCAAATTTTATTGCACATATTCATAGAATAATTACTTTAAAAGACACGAAGGTTTATTTAAAGCGATGGTTTAGACGAATATGTTTTACTTGAAAAGGCTGCTTTTCTACTGATAAAATTTTATAAGCACTTAGTGGGGGTTGTGTCTTAGTCTAAGCATATATATATATATATATATGCCCGTTGCTATGTGTTATATAGAGAGAGAATTTAGTTACACAGGAACTACAAATGCTCACTATATTCTCAAACAAATCTTCATGACAATCTCCAGCTGCAGCTTGAATTTTTACATCTCGAAATAATGCGATCAAACAGTCAACAGTTACAGTAAATCATCATGAACCGTATCAACTACTCTCCCACAACAGATATCTTTAAGTCGTAGTTTAAAAGTTGGCATCAAGCTAAGTTTCGAGCATCACAGTGATTGCCGATCCTAAATGTTGAATTATATATAGCCTACCCTGCCTGATTGCGAATTTTATAGATATTGCAGAGAGAATAGCCATCGTTGAAGCTTACTATAAGGAAAGGCAAAATTCGTACAAGCCGAAAATGATAGCGATTCTAGGCGAAAGTGAGGCAGAAATTTTGTAGCTCTAAATTTTATTTAGAAAATAATTAATTTCAAATAAAATATGCAGCAGCGACGGCCCACTAGATTTTAAGATCATCACAGTGGAAGAAGGTCGTAGATTGTGCCATGACGCAAACTCCATCAGAAATGGAGGGGGGAGTATATTAATACAATCAACTCATAATTGTTAATTTACACGTTTTCGACCGTGTAGAGCAGGGGTCACCAAACTTTTTTCACAGCGGGCCAGATAACTGAGAGAATGACGAGCGCGGGCCGCATAACCATATTGTTCAATACAATACAGTGAATACACAAAAAATAAAGACAACAAACATGTTTATTTACCAAAATGTTATCAAAGAAGGCGACGTTAGCAATAAGATAATTATATCACACCCAGCGCGCACATATCCGAATCTCACAAACTAAGCAGCAAAAAAGGTTAGTGAGATTTGTGAAACTGACGTTTAGCTTTTGAGATATCATCAATATTTGCTTTGGAATTGCCGCATCCAACCAAGAGAATTGCTTTCAAATGTTCATCAGTCAACCTCGTTCGATGTGCTGACTTCACATACCATTTTCAAAAATGAAGAGCAAAACAGACATAAGTTGTTCCAAACACTGATGCCCTGATCTCTACAGAATCATCAATAGATTTCGGAGAAAGCTATCATTGTTTGAAGCACAACTGGAAGGAGGAAACTTCTCTCATTTTCAGTGTTTCAAAGAGTTTCGCGTTGGAATCGCAGGAGATGTCAACCTCGAGTTTCCGAAGAAGATTATTAGTGACTTAAATAAGCATTTTTTGGAGAGATTTTCAGATCTCGACAGAATTGAGAGTGACATTCTTCTGTTCCAGAATCCGTTTGATTGTAACCTTGATAACGTACAAGTCGAAGTACAGTTGGAGCTCATTGATTTGCAAGCAAATGACTTGTTGAAAGAGAAGCACAGAGAATGAAAACTTGTTAAATTTTATCGCTGCTCACCTGATGATGAGTTTTCAAAGTTGAAGAAATTTGCCTCTGGTATAGATAAGGTTATCCTTTCCCTGAAGTTTCAAGTTCAATTCATTCATGTGGGATGTGATGTCAACCAAAAAGGACAACTTTGACAGCCAGGTAGGATCTGACAGAAGTGGATCAGCTCTATCCTTTTCGGTGAGAAAAATATATATTTCTCTTCGGAGCTTATAAAAACGAAACAGGACTTTACCGCAGCTGAGCCATCTCATTGCTGTGTGATAAGGCAAGTCACAGAATTCAGAATCAATTTCTTCAAGAAAAGCCTGGAACTGGCTGTGATTAAGTGCATGATCCCAAGTAAAGTTCACTGCAGAAACGACTGGTTTCAGTACGCAAGAAACATCTAAGTCTTTCCCACAGAGTGCTTGCTGATGTATAATGCAGTGTATAAACAGAGCACCCAGGAGTTGAAGATCTTACAATTAGTTCGTATCTGCCCCACCAGACCCTTCCTCACTCCAGCCATGTTTTTTCCTCCATCAACTGTAACACATCGAAGCTGATTCCACTGAAGGTTATAGCCTTGCAAAGTTTTCTGCACTTCCATGAAAATGTCTTCTCCGGTTGTTGTTCCGTGCATACTGCAAACGGATTCCAACCCTTTTGTGATCTGAAAGTCCAAATTAACACCACGAATGAACACGAGAAGAGATCAGTAGACTCATCCAGTGCCAGAGAATACCCCAAGAAGTTCCTAGCTTTCTCACGTATCTGTAACACTATGTTCTCTCCAAGTTCTTCTGTTCTCCGCACAACTTGCTGTGAGGCTGATACTTCCAAACAAATCTAGTTTCTCAGGACACAAGTCATTTGCTGCTTCCATCACACACTCTTTGATGAAGTTGCCATCAGTAAACAGTTTTCCTCGCTCTGCCATATTATGCACTATTTTGTAACTTGTACGAGTGACAGATTCATTTTCAGCAAACATTCTCGTGAAGAGATTTCTTTGAGATTCCAAAGTACGTTTCATGAACTCAAATTTCTCAGAATGCAACTTTCCAGAAACCTTCGAATATGTTGACAGATGTTTTGTTTCATAGTGACGCCGAAGATTGTACTCTTTCAAAACGGCAACACTTTCGTTGTATATCATGCAACTAGCTTTCTGGTTGTTTGTTTCTACAAAGAAATACTTTTCTCCCCATTCTTCATTGAAAAGGTGACACTCAGCATCTACTTTCTTTTTCTTAGTAGCCATAACGATGGGTGAAGAAAACACGATCTGAGAATGAAAAACAATTGTTTATTTACACATTGAATAGTCTACCAAAGAAGTTTTAGAAAAATAATAAGTTTTCAAAATTTTT
>NW_013665861.1:72863-88138 GCF_000517525.1 Limulus polyphemus | reverse complement strand
AGGCTCGTAATCGCTTTTCTTGGAAACTTCATTGCAGGTACTTAAACAAAAAGCGCTCTGATATCCAAAGTCGCCGAATTTGTTATTTCACTGATTTTCCTAAACTTATATTACTGTCAGATGCAAAAATCAGATTGAACAAATTTGGACATTTTTACTTACACTTATCTTAATTTTTTTACATAATAAGTTTATCTACAATCTATAATATTTCCATATGAATAATTATATTTTAGCTCATTTGTGGCACAGTGCAGCGGCGGGTCGTAGTTTGGTGACCCCTGGTGTAGAGATTGCAGAATGTCACTCTACACGGCCTTACTATGGCCAGCGAAGAGGAGGAAGGAGGAAATATAACAACTGTAAGAAATATTTAAAATGCATATTTGAATACGTATGTTATTATATTGTGGCATATTTTTTTCTATTTGCATTGAGTATATATGCATCCATCTATACAACTTGAAAAATACATATAGCTGTCTATATATACGGCTTTACAACTTTATATATACTAGCAAATATGCATTGCGTGTGCATGCATATATAAAACTCATGCGGTTACAAAATCCAGTCCATGCACAATTCCAGTATCGTTCATTAGTCTTTCCAATCAAGTGTTTACAGACTCCTCATATAGCTACAGGATATCAACATACTAGCTATATATATTACACGCATATACATAACATGTGGTATGTTGATCACCAAGCATCATAGTGATTCTACATACAGTACCACTATCAAAAATAGCACTGTGACACAGATTTCAGGAGCACTAGCCATCGAATCTGCATGAAGCCAATCAAAAGGATGTCAGTGTTTCCCGAAAGAACATCATACGTATTTCATTAAACTAAACTGTTTCAAATAGGACAGTATTGATATTATACAGATTTATGTCCAAGGTGGACAAAAAATATATAAAAATAAGATTATTGAAAATTGTTAACTTAAAAAGGGGAATGAGGATCGTACAAAAGTACAGGAACAAGATAGCTAGCTTAAAGTGAAAATGCATCCGCAAAAAGTAATTCTAGCTAACAGCATGGAATCAAAATAGAAACTTGTAGCTAGAGTAAATACTATCCACAGTATCTCCAGCCTTGTATGCTTACCTTATTTACTATTCCTATTTGCAGGTTTTTAAATTCTCAATTTTTATTTATCTTGTGTCTTAAGCATTAAGATTGTTTGTTTACTGTGTTGCGACTGCATTTTCACTTTAAGCTGTCTATCTTGTTTCTGTATGTTTTTACGATCCCTACTCCCCTTTTTAAATTAACAGTTTTTGATAATCTTGTATAATAATGCTTCAAATAACTAAATTGTCAAAACTGATCAAAACCTACATAAGGCTGAAAGTTGTTCACTGAATTATATATCATGTCAATAGTATTACAATAACAGCAAGAAACCGAAGTAGAATCAAGATTAAGCAAGTTTCCGTAGAGTCAGTGTTTTCACCTGACGACATAAAATCAAATCTGTTAATTTACGCTACACGTTACTTATGTATAATCCTGTTTGTTGTACTAATCCGACAGTATCCTAAGTTCGTTAACTGAAAATGATTAAAATGCAACTTGTACATTAAGCTTTTGTTTCTAGTAAATACGATGTTGTTGTGTACGTTATTACCCTTGGATAACAGTACGAGGTAAGATGACAATTATTTTAGACGTAAAATATTTCGCATTATAAAACATAGCCTATATAACATTGTATTATCGACATCTATATGATTAAGGTTGGTGTTTCATGCCGACCATATTATTCACATCAGTCTGACTTAAACGTATTTTGATAGGTGACGATAAACATGAAACATGGTGTAAATAGTAGTGCAACATAAAAGAACATTATTAAGCAGTTCGCATGAATAACGTAATGATGTTTCTAATTACAATAAACATTAACTGTTAAAAATAATAATACTTTTCGAGATTTTTAGAGAGTTCAACTGAACGGGATATGTAACGCATTTTCATCACTTTCAGTAAAAAACTTTTATATTCAATTAAAACCTAAAAATAAACATGAAGAACTGTATCACAAGATTTATGATTGTATCATAAACCAAGTGTTTCTCTAAACTGTGCATACGGTAAATATCGGGAAAAACCTTAGCAAAGGTGAACTGACCTTAAGTCTCCTCACAAAGTTCGTGAAAATTAAGTGATGAAACAGACGTGTATATGCTAAACTTAATATGACAATACTCCTCACAATATAAAACATTAAATGTATGTATTTAACATTAAATGTACTTCATGCGGACTCGACTTTATTGATTACTTGGGAAATCCATTTAGGTAAATTTATAAATCATGCAAATGCCTAAGAATGTGTTTTTTGTTGTTGTTTTTTAATGATAACATGTTTTGGAAATACGTGCATTCAGTGTTTCCTTTCAAAAGTAAGTAAAAGTTCGCCTATTTGCTTCTTTCAGTAATGAGAGGAGAGAGTGGTTACGATACTAGAGAGGGGTTCTTGGGAAATTATTTGATTAATGAACAGATAACTATAGGTTAACCCACAGACGAAACACGTAACTTGCGCTATCGACAGTAACGATGTGTTTTACACAGGTTAGTGAGCATAACTGAACTTCAAGAGACAATGAGTGTTTGATGCACGTAGCTTCAACTTACTAGAGTCAGTAAAGCATTAAAATATCAGAAAAAACAGAATAGTGAGAGTTCTTTAAATAGTTAGAAATTATGGTTTTACTTCAAATTTCAAAATATAGAAAAAAACGTGAATTTTCAAAAATGTCAGCTTTAACTCAATAAAGAGTTAAAGAGAGCTGAAGAGATTGATATATGTTTTGCATTAAATTTGAATTCCTGTCCAAAGTTCTCCTCTCTTTAGCATGATATACATATACTAAACGACGTACTGTGTATAAAGTATCTTGAGGAAAACATTTCAATCGTCATTTTATAGAGTATAGCAGAGAAGACAACGTTGTTAAGTAGAGTGGCTTATCTATAATAGCAGAGAAGACAACGTTGTTAAGTAGAGTGGCCGATTGATATTCCAAGAAACTAAGAGGGAAACTAAAGGAGAATGTACAGTAATATGACAACCACGTTCCAAGTTTAAGCACTTATCTTTAATATTGATCGATATAAAAGAAAACTGCTTTTGCTGGAAAATTTGAATATAGTAACACTGGATAGTTTTAAAGGCTTATATAGAGGTCATTTCAAGTCTGAAATTGTAACCATAATCGTAACGAACTAGAGTGCCGTGTTGCATAGTGAGAAAGAAAAATTGGTGTATTAAGTAGGGTATATATATATATCTTTATATTGTATATCTTTTTGTCACAGTTTAAACATACTATGTTCGTACTGAAATGATAAGTTCAATTGCTCGGCTATAAACAAATTATTATTTTGTGTTCCTCTGAATTTGATTTTTGTGAACCTGTGAATACATTTATGTGTCGTTTAATGACTTAAACGGCATCAATGAAAGCGTAGTGCAAGGTCGAACGAAATACCGGAAGAACAGCTCAGACAGGGCACCCGACTAACTCCTAATATATTCTTCTTCTATCAATCTACAGCAGAGAGCATTTCAACAAACTTTATATTGGAACTTTAAAGTTTTAAACCATTTATCGATAAAATATAGAAGAAATTTTACATGATGTGAATCGCAAACCTTGTTAGAGGAATCAGCTGCCAAAAATTGTTTTTCTTGTCTTTTTTTGAGCTTACGAAATTGTTCCAAGTTTATGGTAACGGGTCACAGCTTAGACAAATTTAGGCAAACATATGCCACAAAAATTGGTCAAGTAATCAATAACTCATGTGTAGTGTGAATATATATGTGTAATTCTAAGTGTAATGAAGCACAGCGTGTTAGTTTATCACTATGTATTGTTGACACAAAATAAAAACAAAGACGTATTCAAAACACCTACAAAAATGTTTTCCTTTAGTGCATATATATGTTACTGTTGATGTACTGTATCACTATAAAATAAAACTTTGTTGAAGTATGAACACAGTGTATTACTTATGCAAAACATATATTAATAATTCTTATAGAATTTCTTACTACGACGGAAAGAAAATATTATTCACAATAAACTCTTTAGAAGGTTTTTAAGAATATTTTAGTGAAAAAGTAATAAAATCGCGATTAAAATTTTCTTCTATTTATAAATGTATGCAGTGGCAAGTACAGACTAGCAGATGTTTCTGTCAGAAAGAAATATATTTATAAATTTTGCTTCCAAATTAATTTTCTAATATGTGTGTATTTGAGAGCAACGTCTTCGCTCATCCAAAGACACGTTTTATTGATTACTATAAACAACAAAATACTATAAAGCTCGTTTCTTACACAACCGGTAATGATTTCTAAAACCTGACGTGATCTGTTATCTAGATTCACAAAGTGCATGTCGACGAAGCATATAATATATACAAACTATTCTCTGTGAAATGAGGCGTACAGACTTCCATTTTTTTACAGAGAGCCGTAGCTTGTAACTCGGGAATCTACACAAGTTATCAAAAACCAATAAATTAAATATAACAGCTTTTAAGCAAAAACTACGAATCGAAATATATTTCTTAACAGTTTCATTGCATAATTTTTATTCTACACAAACTTGTATATGATTTTAAAGGAAACGATTTATTCATATAGATTATATGAAACACATAGGCTATTTTATTTCTCAGTTTCTATTTCTTCTTGTTATTATGTTCCATATTTTAACACATATCTCACATAAATATAGTATAAGACACAAAATTGGAACATTTAGGTATCGCTATCCAAACTAAACATAAGCAGCCAAATAGGGTTCTTTTTTTGTTGGATTTATACTATTTGATTGGCTGCGTTGTTTAGTTTAAATGTCACAGCAATTCCATTCCTATAGTAAAGATGATTTTTTTTTGTTTTTAATTATGCACAAAGCTACACAAGGGCTATCTGTGCTCTGCCCACCACGGGTATCGAAACCCGGTTTCTAGCGTTGTAAGTCCGCAGACATACCGCGGTGCCACTGGGGGGCTAGTAAAGATGATACGAACAAACTAAAAAATAGAAGCTTCTCATTAACCCGAATAACTGTTATTACTCTATGAAGATAAATTTCAGTCATCAATTATTTATAGAAAAACATGAGAACAAATAATAGAAAATGAAAAGTACAATACTACTGGTATACTCTTGATGAAAAATCTCGTTATAATTGATAAATCTAGTGATTAAGCCAAGAAAGTAAAAAAAATAATAATATCTTAAATTCAACTGTAATTGGCAAAAAAATTCTTTTAATTTCCCTTATTCTAATTACTCATCATAAAAGGATAACTTTTATCACTTGTACAAGATATTACTTCAGCTCGATTATGTATGAAAGCATCCAACAATCATTTTTAAAAACTCGATTAGATTTTTAGCTTTCTTCAATAAGTTGATGAGTTGAAAATAGTTTATATAATAAATATTTTATGTTTTGTGTTGCACAGTAAAAGTTAAGATAGATATTTCAAATGTTTTACCCATTCGCATGTTTTGTGATGATGAAAACTTATTCTATAACATGTTGTGATTAGCTACCAGGAATAACATTCGTCAGAAACACCAAGATTTACTTAAGGAACGATCCAATCTTTCATGGGAACTTGTACAAAAGCGCAGCAACTAAAATTATATTTACATTTATTCGTCCCCTGCTGTAAGTATATTTTCCCCAGAAACGACTACTACACGTACTAACCACACCGGGAAGCTCAAAGCACGTGGTGGTATTGATCCGTAAAGATTATTACATTTTAGTCAACACCATACGTGACGTACCACTCTGTGTTCTGAACAGAGCTCTCTGCAAACAGATTCGACTTTTCGGGAAAAGAGGCCACGTTCTGTTTGAACGCTACCAAAACACATTAAATTTAATGAGACTATATTAACCATCATTAAAACTCTATGGTGACGGGAAGAGCCAAATAAGTTAAGTGTAAAATTGCCCCTAAAGCGCTAATCACAATGTCTAAATGGAACAATTTCATTGTATAATTCACTTGATTTTTTAAATAGAATCTCAAATAATTATCTTTCCATAACATGAAAATAAGCTAAAACAGTGCATTTCGTAAGACCTAAACTATGGAATAACAGGTGGTGCCAGGTGCGTGGTTAAAGTATTTACATGGACCTTTCCGAGAACCTGTCACAGCAGCCCACCAACAAAGAACAAACAAAGCAGTTTTTGTTTGTTTTACTTTCTTATTAAGAGACAAAACTGCTATTAAGGATAGAGACGTCAAACTGTTCAAATATTATATATGTCTAGTCTCTTTATTAAACTTTTGATAATAATTTATCATCATAGTTGATGAAACTGTATAAGAATAGTCCGTTTATTAAACATTTGGTAGAATCTTATTATCATTACTCCTTTGAATTGTAGCCTTTACTCAGAAATATAGATAATTCTTTTACTTAGAAAAAAATATTATTTGCTGATATGTTCAATCAAATATAAAAGATAAGAAACATATACTGAACTCATAGCGGCATTAGTGCTGTTCACATTTTCACACAAAGGTCGTTCTTGCTTTCTCAGTGCAAAACTACCCCGAATTTTAGCGTTGTAAGTTCAAAACTACAAACTATCTGCGCTTAAAGATATGGGTTCTTTTTTTTTATTGGCATTGGAGAAAGGGCTCTTAGGGATATTGTTTTGTAAAAACTGCAACCTATTTGACATATATATATATATATATATATTTAGGAGATTGCGTCAAGAAAGCCAAATAAGATATTTTATCCTCTAAAGTTTTTGGATTTTTACGATTCTTTGAAGACGTAGTAATGACATTTATAAATCATTATTATCCAAATAGAAATAATGTATTGCTTTACTTTCTCAAGATGAGTTGTTTTAGCTTGTTGTTAAATATTCACTGTATGTAGTCTATTTCAAGATGGCTTTTGTTAGTGTTTGAAACTAGAATTTTTGAAGCCAGCCACGTTTAAACCACAACGTTTCTGTCCAAAATGCGCACTTTCACTAAACGACCGTTCTACGTATATAAATATATATATATATAGTTTGTGTTTATTCAACATATTTGTGTTTATTTGTATTTCAAATTTATATATCAAACCAATAAATTTAAAATCTAACTCAAAATTAAAACTGTCGAGTACATTTTTAGATTAGAAAATACTTTAGGTGCTAATTTAAATATGATAACTATTTATGCAAAACCATCTCATGGCATTGTTCTTTCGAATTAATATATTTTCTTAAAATCTGAAGTTATCATTTTAATTAATAGAATTTACTAATTCCTTGTTTTTAATTACTTTTGAACTATTAACCCACTATTATTAACTAACACCGATAGTGAACAAATCTAAAAAATTTTACTACTTAAATAGTAGTAAAATAGTTTTTTTTTCATTGTTCATATACTATATTAGCTAAAGTTACATGAATACTATTCAACAAGTATTTATTTTAAGTAGTGCTTATAAATTAATAGCAGCTACCATTTAGTTAAATAAAATATAAATACAGAACAGACGTTAATATTTTAAGGTCCACAGTACCATAAAAGTATATAGTTTAATCAGCATCATGAGAGAAACCATCGGTAAGGTACGGACGGTTAATAAAACATTCAAGAACGATTTGCAATTGTTTGTCGCCGTAGGCATCAAATATTTAGTTAATGACGAAGGCCCGGCATGTCCAGGTGGTTAGAGCGCTTGACTCGCTATCTGAGGGTCGTGGGTTCGAATCTCCGTCACACCAAACATGCTCGCCCTTTCAGCCGTGGGGGCGTTATAATGTGACGGTCAATCCCACTATTCGTTGGTAAAAAGAGTAACCCAAAAGTTGGCGGTGGGTTATGATGACTAGCTGCCTTTCCTCTAGTCTTTCACCGCTAAATTAGGGACGGCTGGCGTAGATAGCCCTCGTGTAGCTCTGCACGAAATTTACAACGAACAAACAGTTAATGACGAATTACACTCATTCTACAGCGTACTTCCACCATTGATAGACTTAAAGGCTGAATATATTCGTCAAATAAGTCTCAAAATTTCTAATAAAATATATTCGTTAAGAAAGATTGTTGAAATGCATAGAGTCAAAGAACACAACATTTAACAAAAGAGGCGTTCTGTGTTCTCTATGGAAAACTCACATAGAGGTGCGGTTAGGATAAGAAAGCTTTGAAATGACAGCCCAAGCCAATCTGGAACAACGTTATTATCTACCACGTAATGGCTGTAGTTACTTTGACCCAAAATATCACTGTTATAAAGATGGACAGAAAGGAGACTGGAATCACAGTCCAGCTGCAGTTAAGCACACTTAAAGATCAATTAACATGTGGATGCATCTCAACCACTGGATTTGCAGATTTACAAAAAAAATAATATTAATGGCATTTTCAATGTTGATAGATACAATAAATTCTTACATCACTGCGTCGGAAATAAGACCTGTTGGACAGATATTCATCATGCAGTAAGACAGTGATCTCATACATGCTGAAAATTTGGTGAAATGTTACCCGAAGTGAAAAGGGACCTATGGTTTGGTTTGACCTGAATTTCGCGCAAAGCTACACGAGGTCTATCTGCGCTAGCCGTCCCTAATTTAGCAGTGTAAGACTAGATGGAAGGCAGCTAGTCATCACCACCCAACGCCAACTCTTGGGCTACTCTTTTACCAAAGAATAGTGGGATTCACCGTCACATTATAATACCTGCACGGCTGAAAGGGCGAGCATGTTTGGTGGGACGGAATTTGAACCCGCGAACTTCAGAATGCGAGTCACGCGCCATAACCAACTGGCCATGCCAGGCCCAGGGGCCTATGGAGTACTCGCAAACAGGACTTGGCTTTCATAAAGTCCTGATGTAAATATTATTAAAGTTGTACCGGAAGATCTAACGGTAACAACTTAGATTGATTAAATTTTGAGTAGTAGTAGTACAACAACGTTTCATAATCATAGAGTGATAAACTTACGATAGCACAAGATGTACTGCCCAATTTAAAGCAAATACTATTACATTGAAAAACTTATTTGCTTTAATTTCTTTATTTCTTTAATAAAATATTGTATTAATGGTGAACTGAAATTATTCTTTGTTTGCAATTACTAGTTGTTTCTGATTCCTGTATGTGTATAACCTATGTGTTTACATAATTCTTTCCAATGTTGTGTACATATACAGAATATATATGTGTGTGTAAAAACAAATAACAATATTCCAAAACAATCAATTGATACATCGAGACTATATTCATGCATCGAACAAATAAAAATTAAAACTATTTTCATAAATACAGTTTCTTTTGTTAACGCTGTCTTGAAGGAGGTAACAAAATTTGTATCCAGTTTCTTATATTTATGTCCACTTATTTTTCTTTAAAATACATATTACACTATGAATTTTTTTTTCTTGACAGTAGATAGAATTTGTTCTTTCTTTTTGTAAATTTACTGAAAAAAAATTAGTTTAAGTGGTGACAAGCACTGCTTGTAAGCAGGATGTATAAAGCCATAACTTGGCTAAAGATAAGGTTAAAATCACAATAGCCATTTCATAGAGTTTATACTTGCTTGTCAGTGTTTCTGTACCATTGATAACCTGTATTGTGGATCATGCTCAGGTAGAGGGAATAACACAGATATAAAGATTTGTAATACCATGTATTGTGGATCATGTCCAGATGGAGGGAGTAACACAGATATAAAGATTTTTTACTGCCCTGTATTGTGGATCATGCTCAGGTAGAGGGAGTAACACAGATATAAAGATTTGTACTACCATGTATTGTGGATCATGTCCAGATGGAGGGAGTAACACAGATATAAAGATTTTTTACTGCCCTGTATTGTGGATCATGCCCAGGTGGAGGAAGCAACACAGAATTAAAAATTTTAAACAAGACAATTTGAGATGGGGTTTTATCTCCTCTTTTGTTTATATAGTATAGAAAGTACCATGATCCAAGTAATGTGAGATAGAATACTACACTAAAAGTTTGACCTCGTTTGATTGTTTGTTATAGACACAATCCCCAAATTTTCTGTCCTATGAAAAGACGTTTTTCTTCTGCTCCAGCAGTAGCCAGAGTTTTAACAACGAAAATTTAGAAGCCGTGAGTATGGTTGGAAGACCTCAGCATGTCTTGATTTTTTCAAATATTACGCGAATAAGTAAAGATTGTTGTTCTGTGTTTTACACATTTGTGTTTTGAACCATTCCTTTGCTAGCACGTTTTTAATTGTAAGGTAATAAAATTTGAGTTTTATATAGGTTTGTTTGTTTTGAATTTCGTGCAAAGCTACACGAGGGCCATCTGCGCTAACCGTCCCTAAATTAGCAGTGTAAGACTACAAGGAAGGCAGCTAGTCATCACCACCCACCGCCAACTTTTGGGCTACTCTTTTATCACCGAATAGTGGGATTGACCGTCACATTATAACGCCCCTACGGCTGAAAGGGCGAACATGTTTCGTGGGACGAGGATTAGAACCCGCGACCCTCAAATTGCTAGTCGAGCGCCCTAACCACCTGGCCATACCGGCCTTTTATGTAGGTATTCTGCATAGTTTTTCGATAAGACGGATATCAAAGTTCGTGAACAAACTAGCAACTTTTAATACCACATAATGTGAAATAAGTTTTGTCACATTTGGGCATTTTGGAACAGCTAAGTGCTCCAGTCTCGAGTTATGTCAGTTTTCTTCATAGTTACAATTCAACCCACTTCTTGTTCTTGGGGTTAATAAGACATTAATAATAATTCTAGCCTTGAACTAGATTGTTTACATTGATCTTGCAATATTAATAAACAACTGTTTGTAGCATAGCAAAGCCTAAACCAAACGTCTTTTGGATAACATGTGCCATTATCGACTTTACCTGTACTTACATAGCTCGACAATATATTACTCACCTCAGCAAATATGTTTCATATTTAATTGACAAGGTACATCGTAATTGTTGCATAGTGGGAAATCAAACCACAATTTAAATACCATATAAACAGATAAATTATTTATCAGAAGCTACCAAAGGTTTCACATGTTCCAAAAAAACTTTAAGTCCCAAACCCTGGTAGTTTTGCTTTGCCCTACTCCACTTGATTATTCCATCAAAAAAAAAGAAGTAAATCCCTTTCTTTTTCATCTACTGTACGAGCCTTGACACCCTAATTGGCGACATATTATGTTATTTTGTAACTATGATCAGTAAGTAAAAGATGCTTTTAAAATATGCTCCGAGTTCAGACATATCGTTTACTTGGTTAAAGAAACGTTAACTATAACATTTTACTTCTTTAATTTGATGCATGCATTGATAACTGATACAATAAAACGAACAGTGGGATGTATCTATACCAAACATAATAAATGTAAAGATTTTTGTAAATATATTCTGAACGTTTAACGGTTCATTGGTAGAGTCATTGTTATTGTTTCGATTAGTTATTCTAAGTCGCGTAGTTTTATTAGATTAAAATGACACTTCTGATTTTTTCTAGATGTAGTGTAAAAACGCATCACCTCGCATCATGCAATAAAAACAGTTTTGAGTGCTAGATTGAGCTAGAAAGTCGATAAAATCTTAAAACTATATTTCGCAATTAAGGCTTAACATTTATTTTTGTAGTGGAAAATATCACTTCCTTGTTTTTATCAGTGTATAAAGATCCCAAATATGTTCTGGCTCACTATCTTTATACAAAGTGTTACTTAGACTAGTATCTACAAAATAACTTTCTTTGTGAAAATAAATTGATCTCTAATGTGATTTTCAAAATTTGATCTGAACATTGTAGAAAAGAAAAGCCCTCCAATAGTTCAGGGACAAGCTTAGAGAACTGAAATCCGTCGTGAACAGAGTGCAGATAGCCCAAGGAAAGAAAGAAAAATATATGCAAATAAAATAAAAGACCATTAGGAATATTCTACAAATTGGATTCCAAAACATTGTAGTTAGATCTGTGAATTTATCTTCGTTTCTGTTTCAATGAGATTCTCTGTAAAAAAAAATCGATACAAAACAGTAGATAAGAAAACACATTGAGGTAAATTACATTATTGAAACTGTCAAAATACTGCTAATTGTTCTTTAAATTAGAAAACTTTGTCATTAATACCAGATTATAAAAAATCTAACTTCTAAGTGAGTAAGAAATTACAAATTGTTTGTGTTGGTAAATTTTGTTTCTACATTTAACGAGTCATAAACAAGTGAAAGTATACATGTCCTAAGTTTAGTTACAGTTGTCCTCGTGAGAAATCGTTTTCTTCTCGGTTGTTTTTATGGGTTTTAGTTACTTTCAAATTGTAAGGACATTAAACTGAAGGACTTTACATTACCTTACGTTTACCTTTAGAACCATAATGGTAATCTGTTCTGAATAACATACAGAATATATAATATATATAGTATGAGTATGTCGCTTCATTTCAGCTGAATGCTGGCGGGCCACCAAAGGGTGACGCCCTTTCATAATGTATAGAAAAAAGGATAAAGTTCTTATTCTTCCAAATAAAATGTGAAATGATGGTTAATGTTTTATCTTTGACTTCTACATCAATGGTTAAAGAAATCTAGCATATGTACAAATGAGCGCACAATAAAATAATAATAATATTAAGTGGTATATTCTATAAGCATATATTTTAGAAATGATTATTTTATTGTTTGCAAAAGATAAAAATGATCATGTTATGCTTCTAACAGTGTATGAAAAATAAGTATATTTAAATATTCAAGACTTACAAACCCAAGGATAAAGAGCAAATAGAAGACCAAAAGTGTTTTTACTTTACTACATAAATCAAGTGTTTATGTTTCAGGTATCGATCAACTTTATGCCCCTCCATTTTCTAAAACCAATAGGACTCACTCACGGGTCGTTTTTTTTTCTTTCTCCTACTGCAGCATTAAATGGGTTCGTTTTCTTGAGACTGTCCACAGCAGATAAGGTGCATGACTGGGAGCTATAAAAAATATTATGTACGTTTTTTGCAGAAATGAAGAGAAACATAATTCTAAATTTTTCACCCGTTAGGGAAATGTATTAGTTATGAAATAAAACTGTATATATATTGAAAACGTTTGGCTACTTGAAATATTTCTCGTTTATGAACCTCACCTTAGCTCGTATATGTTATCAGATTCATGGTTCTTTAATCTGGAGTTCTAAGAATATAAAAATCCTCAGGGCTTCATATTCATATAGTTGTGTCTCTGATGTCGAGGTTTGTGAACTATTCTAGAATACGGGAAACATAATACATTTGTGTTTTTCCACTAAAATGTTTCAGTTGACTAGATTACATGTTCTACAAAGCAGAGGACTTTTTGCTGCTTGGGTGTTCACGCTTAGAAAATATTATTTAAATACATAATGAAATGGGGTCTCAAAGGAAGGTTGTTGTGTGTATATATACACATCCTAACAATAAATAAATAAACATCCTCAAAATTTAAATCGACCATCCCTATAATTTCATAAGTAAATAATTCTTATGACTTATAAATACAGGCACAGTTATGGAAATACCGCGGGATACGAAAAGCTCTGTCTTAAAAAAATACTGAAAATTAGCGGTATTTTCACGAGATCGCATGTTTTGGACAATGGAAGAGCGGTTTAGGAGAGTAAGAAATTGTTAGTTCACTTGCAGTACCGCTGTTAACAGTGAAGAGGGTGCAAAAATTTTTCATTCGTGTCGGAAACAAGTCTCCGTACAGTACTGGGTGCCAAACTAACAAAATGGGCTTTTTTGTGCTGTGAGGAAAAGTGTGCAACATGGCTCTTATAAAAAAAAAAGACCGCTATTATTGCAGGACATCTATTTATTGTGGTAGAGATTTGGGATTTAATATCCGGGGTGTTCGAAAATTAACCAATTTCTTTTCGCCATGCTCGTGGTATAAAAATATTATGATATGTATATATACATCAATAACTACCTATCAGTGTCTGGCCGAGAATAGGACGTAGGCTATCAGTGATGTTAGCGGTGATGACGGGCGTCAAAAAATCTATTCGGGCAGAGCAGAAGCTGGAAACTGGAACTAAATGTTAAAAGAATAATAAGTTATGAAAAAATTATGCAAATAATTAAGCTCTAACCATAGCTTTGCAGGACAAATGTAAGACTGCCTCAATTCCATTAGAATATATCCTCTTAACCTGGGCTAAAATGACAGAATAGCTAAACGAAAGCCATTCCTCACCCAGTACAACATCGTACATCGATAGCAGCGGGTATCACAGGTGCTCCTATACACTTCTATTTTTTGAGACACTAATTCTTATCAACCGAGTTCAGATTTTCACAATTCTTGGACAGTGGACGTTCTAGGGTTTTACGGCTATCCTCCCAGAAACTTTAGTTCAAAGCAATAACAAACGACGATAGTGTTTCTGTTATGCGGCGGGATACCATTTGTACAACTTGTGGTATGCGAAGGAACGGTTTAGTGATTAGCCTGTCATGCCGCGGATCAAAGAGTCCAGGATTTGAGACGTGATGCTGTTGAACACGCTCCAGATTTTCAGCTGGAAGCATGCTATAAAAGTGAAAATCAGCATGTTAGTCGGTACTAAGAGCCGAACAAAGCCTTTTGGTGGCGATTACTGCTGGTTGTCTTCGTTCTGGTTGGTAGTTGCGAATTATGGACGATTATGGCTGAACCATTTGGGTCTCTAGCCTGCTGGCTACATTGAAAATTTAAATTTTTTATTTCATCTAAATATCAAACTTGCATAACCTACATATTTCACTCATCGTTAAATTAAAATTTAGGCACTTCTGAAGACAAGAAACTAATCTAGAAATACTTTCACATAGTTGGTATTTTATTAGAACCGATTTGTGGATTTGCAAATATAACTAATCACGTGATGTATCAGGCAATTGCCTGAGCTCTATAAATACATATAGTGGTTATATCATAGTCAATGTATAAAACACTAAGTAAGAGCAAATAACTCTTTGACTTTTAAAAGGGCGCGATAGTCGGTTTCCGTCTAGCAGTATCAGTTGATAACAAACTGTTTAATGACGTTTATCGAGTGTATCAAAAGATACAATTGAAATGAAATATATCTGCTTTTATGAAATACGTGTCCGCCATCACTAGTGAAAGGTCGAGGTTCTTTGAATTTGAACAAAAGCTACACACCACGGGTATCGAAACCCATTTTCTAGCGTTGTAAGTCCGCAGACATACCGCTG
>NW_013665861.1:63250-72619 GCF_000517525.1 Limulus polyphemus | reverse complement strand
GAGCATTAGGGCCGCAACAACACCTCGCCAACGGAAGGTGTTGTTGCAGTTACTTGTAGCAGGTTGGTTTTTACGGGGTGCAGTTGCTATCCCCGCGCCCAACCCTCCCCCTTTCTCATAGTGGACTTGGGACCAGGCAAAGGCAGGGGTTGGCATGTTTGGTGTGACGGGGATTCGAACCCGCGACCCTCAGATTACGAGTCGAGCGCCCTAATCACCTGGCCATGAGCGTTATATAGGAGACAAACTTATTAGAATTGTTAATATTTCATAAAACTTTATCATCGTGTATGTGAAAATGCAAAAAATATATAGTTCTTAGGCTTAATAAACATGGAATACGCACAATAATATACATGGTTTATCTTGCTCACATTTTTTACAATCTGTGTAAGGAACTTATGATAAATATATATAGGCATCGTTCGACTTTTTACATTGTACATTTGCGTGCAATTATATTTAGTACTCTAAAGGGTAATATCATGCAAAATTTGTTCTGCTTAATGAATAAAATGCAGATTATAGCTATTCTGAAGTTTGGCCAATATATAAGACCATTGTCTTAAACTTAATTTGTATATGATTGAATAAATGTCATGATGTTTATGCTCAATTTATTTACATTCATCACATTTTCTAGTACTCAGAATTTATTATAACTTTCTAATTGTGTATTTGTACTTTCTTTCAGTTTACTCAATGTAAGTTACAGTGTTTGTTTTCGTATAAATATACATCGAAAATTATCCTTGTTCTATATCTAGTTTGGAACATTCGTTAGTAGAATATTAATTTCATTTCCTTCTCACTTTGAAATAGAAATATGATAACTGCTGATCGACTTATCAAACAATGCTAGTTCTCATAATATGTATCAATACTGTGTGATATAAGTCTGAGTCTTATAACTATTTTCTCGTATTACAGTTCCGTGCTTTGATCCCATTAATTTCTTTACTCAAAAAATTACGTGACATTGTCTAGAAAACAGCAAGCACAAGCACCTTAAAACAAAAGACGTCTAGACATTCAAATTCTGATCACTATTGAAAATTTAATCTCACAGAATCACTGTTTCTTAATTTTTGTTTGGACTATGCATGTGCTTTGTTAAAAACCTAAACTTGAAGAGCTTTTCAAATCTTAACAGGAGTTATTTGTTCATATGTATATATTAAATTTATCACTTAATATTTTCGATGAGATTACTACTTTATATTCTGATACTGATCTTTTTTGCTTTCATCTTTTTAAAGGCGAATCAAAGATTAGCAAATACATTCATTCATCTTTTTATGTGTTTAATTATGTTCTTTTTAGCTAAATATGATTTAAATTAATTTGATACACGAGCTGATAATCTTCAACAACTAAACTTTTAGTGAACATAACCAGCATTATTGCCTCTATCCAAAGGATTATTTGTTTGTTTGTTTTGAATTTCGCGCAAAGCTACACGAGGGCTAACTGCGCTAGCCGTCCCTAATTTAGAAGTGTAAGACTAGAGGGAAGGCAGCTAGTCAATACCACTCACCGCCAACTCTTGAGCTACTCTTTACCAACGAATAGTGGGATTGACCGTCACATTATAACACCCCCACGGCTGAAAGGGCAAGCATGTTTATGGGACGGGAATTCGAACCCGCGACCCGCAGATTGAGAATCGAGCGCTCTAACCACCTGGCCATGCCGGGCTATTTAAAGGAAATTTGTCAAAAGATCATATTTTCGTCCTTTTGTAATTTCCGAAGGTGCCAGTTAAATACAATACCTAAATTTTTGGCTTGTATTTCATCTTAAACCATATACTTCTAATCACAGAATAATACTTATAAGTATCGAACTTCTTTAGAGTGAAAATAAACGTTTCTTCACTAAAAAATGGGGGAGGGGTCAGAAAAATAAAATCATTTATATATAATGAATTTGAATAATCATCGCTGTCAAAAGTTATATTTTACATATTTTTTATAACTATTACTCGATTATTCTTCGATAGTTGTACTAATCGAATATCATTTATGAAAGACAGTTTGCATTAGCGGAAGCGGGTTAGTGTGCCGGGCTATGAATCAGAAGATCCATGGTTCGTGTTTACCGAAAACAAAATCGAACTCCACACTTTACGTTGTAAGATGCGTTGTAAGAATTGCTGTTAAATACCATTACTGGTTTAGAGTAGCCCAAAATTTGGCAGTTTATACTTTTGACTAGCCGCCTTCACTTTAGTTTGTCACTTGCAAATTTGGGACTCCTAGCTCAATGCCTGACATGGGCAGTGGTTTGGGCGCTCATCGTGCAGCCTACAAGTTTGAATTCCATCGCGGAACATGCTCGTTTTTTCAGCCGTGGGAGTTATATAATATGACGGTTTGTTATAAAGGTAGGTGTAAAGCGGAATCGCTTGAGTTGAGAAAATGGCCGACATTTGGTCAGTCTTTAACGAATTAGGGGACTGCAGTACTCTAAGTCATTAGAAAATGATTGGAATGAGCGGGAGTAGCGGCCGTCTTTCTAAATTCAGTCGGTATGAAGACTAAAAAGTGCAAGGTCAAAGAGAAGGGAACCGATTTGGCGTGGGTATGAGAAAGGAATATAACAGACAGGAGTTCAACGGAAAAATCGGAAGATTTGAGAGAAAACGAATAAACTGAAAACGCCAAAGAAGAATGTAATATGCTGTCAACGAGAAACCAAATATATTTCTAAATGTATGTGTTAATAATGACCAGTAATAAACAGCAATTTGTTATGTTTACATTGATATGAGGCAATTCCTTATAGGAATAACTACAACCTAAATAAAGTAGATGGACATCAAACAGGGAAAAATGCGTGTAGAGCATGATCGTAACAAAATGGTGAAAGAAGTGTGATTCATCAATTCGTTAGAAATCGAAACCCATCAACGAAAGAAATGTTTAAAGTTGGAACCATATCAATAAAAGACAAGAAGGAAAGTCAACTGGATGAAGCAGTGGAGTCAGGAAAGAGAGTAAGTTTCCTTTTTGTTGTTATCTAACTTGTTTTGTTTTTGATGGTGGTTCAGTTAATTCTTACTGGTTATAAAATGTGTGGCTTATTGTCTAAGAGTAGATAATTAATGTTAGCATGGATGAGAAGTGGAAATCTCTGACAAAAAGTCAGTGGGTAAATAAAGGTAGAGAACTGGTTATAACATGTAGTAGCAATTAGAACAAATAAGATGAGATACGGGAAGTTTTATTAACCTTTTAACCTAGAGCTCAGTAAAAATATGGGAACTTCGAGCAGTATTTGTGAAGGTTATTAAGCTAACGATTTAGATCTTGTTATGATACAGTTAGAAATGAAACGCTTGGAAGTACAAACTGTAAATAGACGCTTAGGAACAGAACATGACAAGAAATATTTAGAGCTAGAGTTAGAATATAAGCATAAGCAAATACAATTCGAGCTGATGATGACTGGAAGACAGGGTAATTCTGGTGATAGAGTGCATGTAAGTTTGTGAAAGCGATGTAGATGTATATTTCTGTGCTTTTAAAACAAATAATGAGAGTAGATATCTACAGGATATGGTGAGAGAATTGTTTCCTGTATTACCTGGAAAGGCGTTAGCAGTATACAATTAAAGTATGATGTAATGAAATCAGCTATTTTAGAGACGTATAAGTTAAATCCGGAGACTTATAGCAGAAAGTTCAAAGAGTTACTAAAAACGGCGAATGGGGCATTTAAAGAGTATGGAACACGAGTTGCTAGTTAAATGGATCGAAGGTTCTAACTGCACTGGAGACACTGGCAGGATTGTAGATTTGATGTTGACAGAACAAATGTTAATAGAATTACCAGCGTAGTTAATAATACGGTTAAAATATAGGAAGCCGCAAACACACGTGAGACAGTGACATTAGCGGATTAATATGTAGTGACTAGGAAACATAATGGGTGGAAATTAGGTGAAAATCCAGCTAGTAGAACTAATTATCACAAACAAACAAAACAGGATCCGCACTCCCTGATAATTGTATGGAGAAACTTTCTACAGAGCAATTATGTAAATACGAAAAGAAGATAAAAACCTCCACCAAAATGTTTTATATATGACAAAGTTGAGTATATAGCTAAATTCTGGAAGCAGAATAAGAAAACTGAAGGAAGAAGGGAGAATTAGTGTTCTTTGAATATAAATAAAGAAAAATTTAAAATAAATATTTTAAAAAGTGATAATAAATGGGCAAGTGAGAGAAGAGTTAGTAAAAGATAATCAATCACAAGTGGTATATTAAGTAGTAAAATAGTCGTAGGGGTAGCGGATGGTATCCCGCATCCAGTTTTGCTTGATAATGAGGTAGAAGCTATAGGGTTGTAAAATACACCAGTAACAGTGGTAACACGTAGATAAAGTAGATAAATAGCAGATCTAACAAATCAGATTGGAGAAAACTCTGAAACAGAAGTAAGTTAATGAAAAAATAAGTCATCAGTTAAATAATACAAAAAATGACAAATTTTTAACTACTGTTAGAATATGGTTGGAGAACAAATAATTAAATAACAGTTGGAAGATGCGAGTTTGGATGAATGCCGCAGTGAAGCAGTGACAGAAGTAACTAAAGGCGGGTGAAATTATTATTACTGGCGGGAAGGAGTGCTGAGTCGTAAGTGTAATTGAAATCATGTAATAGATGGTAGGGAAGAAATAGTACCCCCCAATGAATGAAGACAGACAGTATTAGAGTTAGGGCATGGTGCAATGTTGACTGGCCATTTAGGCGTAGCTAAAATGCAAGATGTGATCAGTGAGAAACTACAACTGGCCAAGTATGTTTGGAGATACAGAGACTTCTATAAAGAGTTGTCAAGCATGTCAACTAGCTGGTAAGAAGAGCATGAAAGTAAAAAAAAATGGTTGATTTACCAATTATTAGTGAACCCTTTATTAATAGTGTCGATATTATCGGACTATTTCCAGTAACAGAGGAAGTGAATAAGTATATTCTGACATTGGTTGATTCTGCCACTAGATATGTAGGAGCAGTAGCATTAGATTCTATGGAAGCTGAGGAGAGAGGTGAATCCTGTTGACTGGGATATGATACTTCATTTTGTGCTATTCATATCGATAAGTCCCTCAAGTTACGTTAAACATATTAAAAATAAGTTGGTCCAATGTCGGTAAAGTAGCATATGAGGTAGATGTAAGGGATGTAGAAGTAAGTGGTACGAACGTATCGAGTAAATATGCTTAAGCTATAGTACACTGAATTCGCACCTTAAATGTATTTGATGACCTCTTAAAAGGCTGATAGTAATGAAAGTGAACAGAAAACTGTTTTTATGAGCAGACGGGGCATGTTAAAATTTTTGAAGGATTAAACCCTTGGCAACTGGATAAAGTGCCGAGATTGTGAGAGATTATGAGAATGTATTGGATGATAGGCTAGAACAGACCTAATTAGTTAAGCACGCGATAAAAATAATAAAGTGCCTATCAAATTGCAGACGCCCTCTCACGCTTGAGTTATCAAGATCAGCCTGTGCCTACGCTCTGATTAAAACTGATATATATTGTATATAGATACGGGACTTATCCAGCTAGGGTTAAAACTAATGTTTTGTGTGAATGTCTGGTTATGCAAATGAATGGAACAATAATAACTTGTGAACTTATTGACTCAAATCCTGAACAGTAAAGGTGGAACGGAAGAGACCCAGGGTATTCTCGATTAATTGTGTATGTCAGATATATATATATATATATATGACGCATAAGACTGTAAAACATCTAGACAAAGACTGTGAACTGTAATGTCATATATTAAAGGACAGTGAAATTATCAGTGTTCCACAAAAGACTGTTACTGATAAAACAATCTAAAGAAGAGTGTGATGAAACACTGGAGTTTCATAGCATGGGAAAACATGGAGGTGACAGAAACATAGTCGAGATTAAATACAATCAAAATTGTTGATTGTATTCAGGAAAATGGGAGAGATGTGCTAGGAAGTTAGGGATAAGGTAACATCAGCTGAAGTTGATATAGTGTGAGAAAGTAGCCGGTCTTTGGTCAGTATCTAAGGAACTGGGGAATTACAGTATTCTAAATCATTAGAAAATGAATGGAATGAGTGGGAATAGCGGCCACGTTTTTAAGTTCAGACAGTATGGAGACCCCTCTGGCTATGAAACGTTATAATCCGATACACGGGAAACACGTGCAAGGTGAGAAAGAAAGGAACCTGTTTGTCATGGGTTAGAGAAAGAAATACAAAAGACAGGAGTACAACAAAAATAAGAACACCAAGAAATGTAGAAGAGAAAGAATAAATCGAGAGAGGCAAAGGAAGATAGTAATATGCCGCCATTAAGAAACAGAACCTATTCTAAGTCTATATTTTACTGATTACCAGTAATAAACAGCAATTTGTTTATGTTTATATTGGTATTAGTCAATTCCTGATAGGAATAAATACAAAAATGATGGACATAAGAAGGGAATGCGAAGTGCGAGTATAGCATAATCGTAACACGTTCAATCCCACTTTTCGTTAGTAATAGAATAACGCAAGATTTGGTGGTGAGTAGCGTTGACCAATTGCCTTCCCTCTAGACTATCAGCTCAAAACTAGTGACGGCTAGCGCAGATATCCCTTGTGTAATTTTGTATGAATAGCAAAAAAAAATCCAAACTAGTTTAAGGGAAGCTAAAGTAGTTATTAATCGAGCTCCGCTGTTTCACGCTTTTGAGTACAGCTTCTTAAAATCTAGTGCATAATTATAGATCTGCAAACGCATTATACTACGTTACTTTAAAGAAGCTTTTCGAACTTCACATTGACAATAACAGGTGACTCTTAGTGTATACATTCAGAACATAATCACCGCCCTTTGTCTGTTAATCACTAAGATCGAAATAAACCTAATTACTCAGTAATGTTTGAAAGAATGACAAAATTACTATGAGCCGTTAGTTTTAGGTGATTGATAAATTCGTACGCATTTTCATCTAAACGTTAAAGCAGTGTTTCGATATTATGTAGATTGCTGCTTATAAGCAATCGTAGCAAGAGAAATTTACCATGGTTAGAAATGCTGTATGAACAATTTTGTTTTGAACGTAATCCGTTAAATAATTAATGCATGGATTTTTAATACAATAGTTATAAACGTCTTCCCTTTCCTGTAACAGAAGGTGGAGCCAGAACAATAAGGCTTCTGGATAAGCAAGCTGTGCATCACACACACCCCAAAGATTAATCTTCTCAATAGATGACTATAAGTTAGTATAATGTATACAGAGGTCTCAGTTTTTCAACTTTTATCATTTTATATCATTGTAGCATATTTTGACATCTAAAAATAAATTATGTCTAATTAATTAATTGTTAAAACATCATCTAAAGTTGGTATATTAAGTTGAAGCTCTCTGAAAGCACTCTAAGCAATTTCATATGCATAACTTTATTATGATGTAGAATTAATGACAGCTGTAAATATCATACACGTTAGTATACTTCCCACTTTTAAATGGTTATAAAATCAACAAAAAATTATGTCTTATCCATTATCAAAACAAACACATAAACATATTTTTTTCGTTAATCGGAAATTACGATTAAATTAGGTATTTTTGTATTCATTGCCATAAACATAACAGTTACTCTATTTGTTATTTTTGTTATTTGCTCTTAAAAAGTGGTAGCATTCTTATAAAACTAAACTCTAAGAGTGAACAATATTAAAATATAGTTTTATCCTTACAACCGCCTCTCCAATTTCTAGCAACAGTCATGAAATTCAATATTTACGATTACGATTACAGAGTTGTTATTCACAGCTATAAATGTTATATTTTATAAGCGGTATTATACGTCATTAAGTTACGACAGAGAGATAGACGTTTATACTGTTCACAGCATGATTTACTTTATTTTCTAGCAATATGCATTTTTGAAGTACGGGTTTGCCCCTATGGTACAACTCTGCAATTGGCGATGGTGAGCCGGATTGAAATCCGTGTGGTACCACAAGATATTTCCTCTCACTGTGGAGGTATTTTGCGAGTGACAATCAATCCCTTATCGTAGACTGTGAGTATTAGTGTGCTACTGATGGCTGCCCTTCCTTTAGTCAGTAGTCCAAAATTAGGGATGGCAACAGATAACCTAAGTAGCTTTGCCATGAATAAAAAATATAATAATAATTTTGTTATTTTTAGGCATATATATATATATATAATATTTATCAATATTTATGTGGTCTGCTTAAAACAAGATTAGTATTATAAAAATTTGAAACAATTGCATAAAGTATGGTAACCTTCTGAGATCACCCTCTGCGATATATTTTGCCTATATTGAAACAAATTAAACAAATTGGAAAAAACTTAAGACCATGTAGATTTGATAGGCAGCTCATGAACAGCCCCCCCCCCCCAGTAGCACAGTGGTATGTCTATAGACTTAACGCTGAAAACCGGATTTCGATACCCGTGGTTTAGCTTTGTGCTTAACTTCAAACGAGAAAACAAGCTCATGAACAAACGCTTCCGACACTGGAATTAAATAAAATTCTTTACCCCGAGCGTCGTACATTTCAGGCATATTTAAGGTCATTGTAGTATATTTAAAAATAATAATGAGGCTATTCTTTTTATAAACGTTTATATAAATATATTTATAAATATTTACAAATATACTTCTCTCTCTTCTGTTTTAATGCGTTTTTATTGAATTGTGTAATATGTAATGGTTTCAGCGACAAATAATGCATACTAGGAATAATAACGTCATTAATACTTGAAATTCGTATGCCTAACGGTACACTAGAAGAACTCAAACTTAAAAAATAAATGTATATTGGTTTATTACCTTTCTCAGAAAGAATCAAAATAAGTAACATAAATACTAGTTTACCCATTAGAGCAAAATATATTCGTTAAAACAAATAAAAGTTATGTGTTTGTCTATAAAACTAACGTCTAGAAGTGGGGGAGTCTTGACTCTATATCAGTAGAGTATGGATATATTTGGTTGAGTTTTATTAAGCTAATCTACGATGTTCTTAAAAAATAAACTTGATTTGAATAAAAAATAAGAGTTATGAAATCCAAATTGTTAGGAAGAGCAAGAGTGAAGCAAGTCCATAATAATGATAAGCTTTTACTGTACCCGATGATGATCGATGGCATTGAGATGTTTTACACATTAAACATTTTAAACCATACACATTAATAATGAAAGTAAACACTTTCTATGTATATGATAACTTAACCGGTCTTAGATTTTTCATATTTTTTACTTATTATACTTCAGTAAAACATAGTCACAAAAGGCTTTATTATGTAATAAAAAAGGTTATTGCATTCTATACTTTGTTTT
>NW_013665861.1:58622-62293 GCF_000517525.1 Limulus polyphemus | reverse complement strand
TGAAATCTAAATACGCAAAAACTTGTTTTGTTTTAAGTGAACTGCTTAAAATCAAATATTTACATGGTAATAATGTGAAAAAACTTGTTTTGTTTTAAGTGAACTGCTTAAAATCAAATATTTACATGGCAATAATGTGAAAAACTTGTTTTGTTTTAAGTGAACTGCTTAAAATCAAATATTTACATGGTAATAATGTGAAAAAACTTGTTTTATTTTAAGTGAACTGCTTAAAGTTAAATATTTACATGGTAATAATGTGAAAAAACTTGTTTTATTTTAAGTGAACTGCTTAAAGTTAAATATTTACATCGTAATAATGTGAAAAAAGTTGTTTTTGTTGGTTTTTTTGGAACAATTAATTACTTATTAAAAAGTATTATAGATAGAAAGTCAGAAAAATACTTCTGTTTTTGTCATAGCGAACTTATTCTTCTAAAACTAGATAGGCCCAGTTAAACTAAATCGAAAATCATTAGTCAAGTGCAGATACGTGAACACGTGCATGCTATCATTTGAAGTTGGAAAATTAACAAGCAGTGAGAGTACTGCCGGAGAACTGTATTGATGGTATGATATATGAAAGAACACTGATGAAACCAGCTGTGTGGTTTGTGCAGATACATTAATTCTCAATGGATGTATTTCCAACATTCCGTTAATGGAGTCCAGCAAACTTACATGTAGTCTTCTAATGGGATTGATAATGATTTCTAAAAGCTAATTTTTACTCTTTCTTCAAAAGCAAAAAGTTAAATCTAAAACTTACGTTATCAAGTAAATCTAGTTATATAATCTTATTCTTTTTCTAAAATAAAATCTATAATTAATGATTGGGAATTTGTTTTCAACGTACAGTCAAAACACGTCATCCTTGTAAAATAATAGATATTCTTTATGTACACTTTCCTTTGCGAGAAAAAAAAAGATCGGTTTCAAAAATACTCTAAAACTATGTAACTCGTGTTATGACTTTTTGTTGAGACGCTTAAGGTTATTAACGTGCTACACTGATTGAATAACTGAACAATTAGTTTGTTATATCTAGCACGTATTTAAAAAGGATTTCTGTATTAGTTGTTTAAGGCTATTAACGTGCTACACTGATTGAATAATTGAACATTAAGTTTGTTATATCTAGCACGTGTTTAAAAAGGATTTCTATGTTAGTTGTATAAGGTTATTAATGTGCTACACTGATTGAATAACTGAACATTTAGTTTTCTTACATCTAGCACGTATTTAAAAAGGATTTCTGTATTAGTTGTTTAAGGCTATTAACGTGCTACACTGATTGAATAATTGAACATTAAGTTTGTTATATCTAGCACGTGTTTAAAAAGGATTTCTATGTTAGTTGTATAAGGTTATTAATGTGCTACACTGATTGAATAACTGAACATTTAGTTTGTTATATCTAGCACGTGGGTAAGAAAACTAATTGTTCAGTTATTCAATCAGTGTAGCACATTAATAACCTTATACAACTAACATAGAAATCCTTTTTAAAAAACAACTAATACAGAAATCCTTTTTAAATACGTGCTAGATGTTATTATATTCTTAGTGCAAAACTACACAATAAGTTACCTGCGATCTGTCCACCACGGGGAATCGAACCCCAGATCTTAGCTTTACCGATGACCTACCAGAGGCCGATTGATCAAATGATATGTACAAATATTCAATTAATAATAATAATAATGATAAAATTAATAATTAATAACAATATTGAAATCTTATAGAACTTACAATGAAACTGGGGCCAATTTTATATAAATTCGAGGTCGTACAAATATCATTCAGATTTCTAACTTAGTGCAACTTTATTATGTTTATTTGATTCAAATCTTCTAATAAAATTTGACATTTCTTTTAAGAAGCTGGAACATTCCATCAAAATTTTATATGTATCTTTATGTTGCTGCTGGAACGTAGTGTTACTTTAAAGAGCGTTTATTATCATAAAATTTTCATCTTAAAAGTTAATTCTTAAAACTACTAAATAGCCGCTTTAGTTTAAAGAAAATAAATACGTTATAGTGTTAAGAGCTAAGACACTAAAAAGTATGTTATAATTTCCTTTACAAACAATTTTGTTTTTCTGTTTATGATTTCAAAGATTAAAAACGAAACTTCAATTAATCCACATTATAATCACTATAATAAAATAAAATACTTATATACGATAGAATATTCAAATTATTTTAACCTCTAGTCGTGACCTGTACGTTTCTAAGATGTAAATGTATTATAAGAGCGTTTCGTTTGGGTTTGATGTAAAGTCACTCATCACTAATAAAATAAAATACTTTATATCTTTGGATAGCATGTAACATACCATCACAATTAATTATCAGTTATTATTCAGCAGATGAACTGCTTGTTTATTTATTTGTGAATTTATTTTCCTCACCAAAATTTGAATTTCAGTGAAGAAAAGATGAGGTAGAGGCTTAATCTATTCTTAGATTCGCTATCTCCAATGGAGCAGACTAGTTTCGCTACAATCACAGCTCATCAGTGCGGTTTGTAAATAAACAAAGTAAGCCTCGTATAGTGGTGGAATGCAGGCAGTTAGTTTCGTTTTGGTGTATGTTCCTTTAATCACTACTAATAACCTAAAATACTTTAGGTATTTGGATAAAATTAACTAATCAGCGGACTATTATTAATTTGTAAGAGTGTTGCCAAACTACTTTCATACTCTTCTTTTTTTTAAATAGTTTGTTTTTCTTAGTGGCTATTTAAAGAAAAATTATGATATTACAACTTTATCATTCAGCATATCTTAACCACAAATGACTTATCTTTCTAAGCACTTCTCCTTATATGTTCTAAATATTTCAAAATATTTTTATAAGTATAATCATCAAGATGAGAATCAAATATTTTATATTGAAACATAACAATTCTCATTCCAAAAACTGCGGGTCGTTCAGAACTAAGGGATACGTTAAGAAAATTTTCAAGCTGTATACAATTTTTATTAATATAACCAAAAGTAGTTTACTTTTTATTTTACAACACTGAACATCTCATCAAAATTTTCGATGTTATAGAAACTCTAATATTATGGCTTAAGAGGAATACTGTGGAACTCTGAGAAAGTGGCAATAAGAAGAATATTTTTCAAAGAAGAGAAATTAGAAGAGTCGCAAAAATGTAAATACATTTTTGTAATTGTGCAAAATTGTTCGAAAATAACGAAATCATTTTCTAATTCAATCATTTTCCAATTCTACTATTTACCGTATAAGACCAAAAATGATCCCCATGAAACTACATAGCACCAAATTTAGTCACAGAAAAAGGTATTATAATTTCTAACGAACTTAACAGAATCCCCCAAAATAGGATTTGCAAAAATACAAATAACACAAATATAATTTTATAGAACCCATATATTATTAAATAGGGTTCTATTTATTAGTAAGAATTAATCAAAATGTGTACCCAAAGAGTTTTATTGTTTCTAATGTTCAGGGGAAGTCGAAGGTTTATGTTTTCATACGTACTTTGTTATCGAAATCATATATGCACAATATTTCTTTAAGACGTGAGACAACATGGAAACGAAAGAAACCTGTAACACACCGAGCATAGTGTACTTAATTGACAATTTTATATAGTCTTGGCCAAAATTTTTGCATATTTTGTAACAAATAAGA